>NC_135441.1:6285000-6452500 GCF_051991255.1 Vanacampus margaritifer | reverse complement strand
TTTTTGTTGTTTTTAATTTCCATTTATTCCCATTTCTATTTACAGTATATATTTATTTTTGTATTTATTTCAAATTTTTATTTTTATATTTTTACTTTGAATCTCATTTTTTATTTTTGTATTTTCTTTTACTTTTATTTATTTATTTAGGGATATATCTTTTTTTGTATTTAATTTTTGAATGATTTTTTTATATCCATTTTTATTTTCACTTATATTCATCTATTTAGTCATGTATTTATTTTAAATGTTGGCTGTTTTGGTCCTCCATATTAACTGTCCTGTTAAAATTGAAACTCGAGTTCAGTTCAATGACGTTCTGTTGACCTGTGCATGATTTCATCTGCAGTACACGCGTCCTTGAATTTCATCCCTCACTCCCACTTGTGTGTCGCCACGCAGGTGGAAGTGAAGCCATACGTGCTGGATGACCAGCTGTGTGATGAGTGCCAGGGCACCCGCTGCGGGGGGAAGTTTGCACCTTTCTTCTGCGCCAACGTGACCTGTCTGCAGTACTACTGTGAATATTGCTGGGCGGCAATCCACTCCCGAGCCGGCCGCGAGTTCCACAAGCCCCTGGTGAAGGAAGGTGGCGACCGACCGCGGCACATCTCCTTCCGTTGGAACTAAGGCAAGGGAGAAGAGAAACTAGGATTATTTGAGGAAGGGGTATGGGGTGGCCCATGATATGAAAAATATTAATGCACTTTTCTTTTAAGTAAAAAAAAAAAGACTTAATTTATATTATTTTTTTAAATTGGGCCCTCTAAACATAGTAACTGCTAAGAAGAGAGTAAAATCCCATTTATGTTTTGACTTCAAGCGTGCATGAACATATGAATGCATTCTATTTGGATTTTGATGTTTTCTTACTTGACTGTAATTTTGTTTGATGTTAGCTGGCAAAGCTGCTTACATTTGTTGTCAAGAGTAAAGAAATTTAATTGAGGTTCATCATTATACCTTAAATTAGTATACTGAATATGGAAGCGGCATTGAAGACAGTTTTTGTGTGCGTGTGTGTGCGTGTGTGTGCAAAATTTGATAAAAAGTACCATTTACCAAAGTTTGAGTTTGGTTTGGCTAGAGGGAGGAATGTTCATTTGATTGGAAACTGGCCAACGTCACATCAGTCTCCCCCCGCGCGTTTGAACCGCTTGCAATTGTTTGAGGTCTCGGTTTCCAAGTTGACACTTTGTAACCGGCAAACCAAAGATTGGCCAAAAACGCGCCGTCGAGAGCGGACGTCAATGTGGGAAGTAGCGGTAGAGTTTCAGCTCATTAAGACCCAGCCCTCGTGGCTCAGGTATTGGCAGTAGTATTTGCTCGCTTTATATTGTCAGGGATATTAGCACTGGAAGCTAACATGCTAATGTAGTCTAAACGATGGGCATGCACAGTCCATTTTCTCCCCTGAGCTATCCTCATGGTGTACCACTGCACGCTCTACCTGGATTGGAGCTTCTCTCACTCGTGTCGTGGTTGGATATGGTTGTAGCTAGAAATTGCTGTCACAGAGATAAAGATATTATTTTATACATGGCCTGCTGATTTTTGTACAGTGTTTTATAGCTGATTATTTTGTCATGGACATATCTACATTTATTATGCACTACTTTTCTAAATATTTTTTTCAATAGTCATTTTAGGCACATTTTTCACAGATGGGAGAACTCCTTTTGCAATACCTCATTTTTTTCACTTGGTGAAAAATAATTTTGTACCTTTGTTACTAAGAGATCTGCAATTATGGTAAACTTAATTTAAGAAAAAAAGAAAATGAATGATATTAATATAATTTTCTCAATTAGCTTTTATATATTTAAGTGCTGGTAAATCTGAACATTGTCTGGTGTATTGGTGTGATTCTGGAGCGTCAAAATAGGCTGTCATTAGCCAATCGTATACATAGATTCTCCTCTGCCCTGATTAACATTATTACAGGATCCTAAGGCATGGCAAGACCTTTCTAAAAGATTTTGATAGTCTTGAAAATACATACATATATATAAATATATATATATATATTCTGGTATTTCACCCTTAGCTGTAGTTGATATGATTATGAGTAAAATAAATGTTTTGGCTTTGGTCAACATGTAATCATCCTTCGATCACCTGAGTGGGTTTAAATATTTAGATCCTCTTTCTGGGACTGCCTGTAAGTTCGACTTCTTCTTGGCATGCATAATTATGAACTACAGAAACTACATGGCTAGTGTTGTTAATGCAGGACCTAACGATGTAATGCACTAGCTCTCCTTCCTTCCTTCCTTTCTTTTCGAGATCATGACGGAGTCTGCCTTCCTCACACAGACATGTTTATGCAATCGACACTATGACAACACTTTTGTAATGTAGAGGACACTCGGTAGGACATTGATAAGAAAACTTGATCACTTGACCCCTTATGTGATGTGGCATGCTTTGGGACATAACCTGAATGTGATGTAATGTTGCAAGTTAACTGTGAGCCATTATGTGCAATACTTATTTTTCTTTGCAGAAACAAGTCATTGAATCCATAAAATCATGCAGTCACATTATTGTTCCCCCGTTTTTGTTCCCTCATACGGATGTCGGCGAGACATAAACATATAAATATATATATTTAAAAAGAAAAAGAAAAAAAAAGAAGCTAATTTATACATGAATTTATTTTTAAACATTTAGTTTTGTGCTTACGTACTTATTTTGCTACTACCATGCAACTGTGATTGAAAACATTGTATAAACAAGGTTGATAATGTATTACATTTGCTATATTTTCAATTGAGATGTATGATTATGATTTGGATCAGATTTTTGTTCTATTTTTGGGGTGATGTGTTTAACTTGTCGATGTCTAGTTTTTCTAATTGCTGTTTTGTGCTCTGCATTTTCAGATGAAAAAGAATATTGAATATGTCTCTTAGTATTACTTGATTGCAGATGTTCAATAGTTTTTAATTGTATGCTGGCAAGGTTATATTTATTGACTTCTTTTTTTTTTTACCTAATATAATTTGGATTTTTATTTAGTAATTTCACATTTATAATTTGGATTTTTATTAAGTAATTTCACATTTATACGCAAGTCCTAATTTTTATATTTTCTTCCTGATTATTTTACGCTGCAATATCGACATCAGTTTTTATAGCTGGTTTGTAGAAGTGAAGTAAAAACAAACATCTAATGTCATTCATTTGCTGCCAACCTTGTTTGTAACTGTCTGCATACATTCAAAGTATTTGTAACGTGAGATGTTGAACGAATAAAACAGCTGTGAGGAAGAATCAACCGCTTGGCCTTCTTTCCTTCTTTTTGTTGTGCAGAGGTGGCAAATCCAGGTCCAGAAAGTAAAAACCCTGCCACAGTTTGGCTTTAGCGTCAGGTGCTAGCTAGCTAGCTAGGTCCCTAGCTAACTTCCATGGTGCTCATTTACCTGCTAGCGAGCATCAATGACTAAAGCCAAACTGTGGCAGGGTTTTTGCTTTCTGGACCTGGATTTGCCACCTTGTTTGTGGTGTATAGTCTGAACATTTAATTGCGTTAGTGTACGGTGTCCTTGAGTGCCAAGAAAGGTGCCTCTAAATGCAATGCATTATTATAATAAACAAATGATGCATGACTTACTTTATTGACTGTCAACAGTCCTTCCTGACAAACCTAAACATTTTTGTCAGCTTCAATCATTAAAAAAAAAAAAAAAAAAAACACCACCACCACGTAATATCAAATGGCTTAAAACAACACTTAGGGCCTTTTCAACCTTCAAAAAATAGTTTTGTAACTCTTCTGCTGAAACTGACTTAGAGCTAGTTGAATGGTACCTGTTGGAGCCACATTACAGCATTCTTTGTTTTTCCTTTTCTGCGTCTTTTGACTCCTGGGTTTGACCGCATAGTGGCGCATATATCCCCAGGAAATATTTGAATAAAGCTCAAGGTAATGAGCGTCAGGTGTGTGTGAACCTTGGAGACAAACTGTTTTTTTTAACTTAAAGATTGTCTTTCCAATGGGGTAGATGCCACAGACTTCCAACTTCTGGGTTTAACACATCAGTGTCGTTTCTGGCCACTGGTGGCCACGTTCCAACACTTGCGCCCCCCAACCGCGCATTCACGCCCATTGGCGTCTCAACTCTCTGAAACGCTTCGGACAACTGAGACAGACACACTACACACTCGCACTCATCGACGGGAACGTGCAACCAAGGGGCACAAAGGCGCGGAAGCGCAAGAACTGGGACGTGGCCCACACGTCGCAAACAGGAAACATTAACAAAGCTGATGTGTAAAAACCAGGAAGTCGGAAGTCCCGCCTTCTCCGTGGCATATACCACATAAGACGCTATATTTGTTGAGGGGTGAACCGGTGAGAACTCTTAGGACGCTTGGTCGGTGTTGTTATCGTTGTAGCCTATGTGGAAAGGCTCGGTTGTGTTTTGGACATAAATGTAAAAGATGGGACTTTATTGGAATTAAATTGTTTTTTATCACACGACCGGGCTTTTTTTTTTTTTGGGTGCAACGACACGTGTCCGAAGAGTTCAAACCGGTTCATCTCAACAAATATATCTTCTTATTGGAAAGACTCTATAGTTTGTCATAACCTTGTCATAACCTGAGGGGATGTCTGTATCACTTTTATTGGCAAGTCAATCTGTCTGAGGAGGCAAGGGGGGAAAAAAGGGAGGCTACCAGGATAAAAGTACAGTCGAGGTTCAACTTTGGCCCAGGTTTCAGTCGCTGGTGTGAGCTCAAAAATGATGTGCTCATGAGAAATGTGGTCTTCTTACAGGCAAAATACTACCGCTTTTGTCCATATAATGCCGCCATAATCAATGAAAACTGAAAGCTCCTTGGTGCTACTTTAAAAGATAGAAGATATAGCTACTAATGATTTTTATTTAGATTAGATTTATTGGTGCCTGTAGGGAAATTCATCTTCAGACAGGGCAGCAATTGCTGCAGGGATCAGGCTTTTCCAAATGCGATCAATCCTCCTATAGGACTGAGACATGTACGCATTGGCCTTACTGTGTAGCTGCTAGCGTGTATGTGTAAGGGTTAAAGTGGTTATCTCCTATCCGTGAGGTTTTGTGTTCAACCCTCAAACCTGGTGACAAGGTCAAAGTGTCCTTGAGCAAGACACTGAACCCTGATTTGCTCCCAGTGGACCTGGCAGGGCCCTATATGGCAGCAGCCGACCACTGGTGTGTGAATGGATGAATGTGAGGCTATGTAAAGTGCTTTGGGCACTATAGCTAAAAAAAAAAAAAGCTATATAAATAGCATTCCATAACTAGGGTCTGTTCTTAAAATAAATAAAAGATCGCTCACAAGTGATGGGAAACTATGATGATGTATTAGGGCCACATATACATATTTTTAGAGGGTGGGGGCAATATTCTGAGAAAATTAATATTATCTCAAAAATGTGAGAAAGAAACTCATAAATTTGAGAGTGGCAAATTTGCGAGAAAAAACTTGCTAATTTGCGGGGGTGGGGACAATATTCTGAAAAAAACCATCATCGTGCCACTTTATAATTTCGCTAATTTGTGAGTTTCTAAACTCGTAAATGTGAGTTATAAAGTGGCAAATTTGCGAGAAAAAAGTGCAAATTTCCGACTTTATAAAGTGGCAAAGTCACAAATTTGCGAGTTTTTTCTTTCGAATATGTATATATATAGTTTTTTTTTCTTTCTCTAAATTAACAATTTGTTGATTGTGCACTAACATTCACGAGAGAGGAAGCAGAAGGGGACTTTTTATCTCCCAACTTCTGCTTATTCACCCTCTAACTGTTTTGTAAAATAATTTACAGCACAATGTGTTTAGGGGAAGCCCAAGGGTAGCAAATTTAAATCCTGTATTTCACGTTGACAATGAAGGAAAGTTGGATTATTCTGATACTCATTTCAGGTGAGTTTCATTTTACCTGTGTAATCAGAAATGTGTTGATCATGATCAAAACCCTGTAAAACCTGAAACTGGCTGATGACAGCATGCCTGGTATTGATGATTAATGTTTATTCATACTGACTTCCTTTGTTTTAAGGTGTATTGAGTGGTGACTGGGGAGTGACATACACGGATCAATGTGCTTTGGAAGGGGCGACGGTGCTTGTGAAGTGTCAGTACGACTACCCTTTACTTCACTTTGTCCGTTCAGTTCGCTGGTATCGAGGTCTGCGGCTGTCACGCGGGTGGATCCGGCTCACATCCACTTCCATCCCACCCCACTTTGAATATGTGGGCAACTACAGGGGAGACTGCGGTCTAAAGATCAAAAACGTCAAACATGCCGATGAAGGATATTACCTCTTTCGTTTTGTGACGTCACTGAGCAGTTGGACCAGCAAAAATGCACTTCAGTTGTCAGTAAAAGGTATAGATGCTTTTAATTTTGACTAGGGGTGGATGATTCATAGGTTTTCTTGATTAATTTGAGTTTATTGCTAATCTTCTTTTTTTTTTATATATATAAAACACTTTCTGTATTTCCAAGCGCATCGCAGCTCACGTGCACTGCTAGCACTAACAATATGGCTGCGAGCAGAGAGGAGCTGCTAGTTACACATGCATGGAGCAGTTGAGACATGCATTTTTATGGTCCATTTTATTATAGTTAATTGTTGAACATTTACTGTATAATGTACATTTATTGAGTATTGTGTTGGTGTTGAGATTATTTATTTATGTATTTATTTATTTATTTTAAAGGGACATTTCACATTATCTCCAAAAGAACCCCCAAAAATTATATTATTTTTGTTAAATTTGATGCAAGTTCATGAAGGTGGAATTTAAAGCATATTTTGTAGACCTACTAGGAAAAATAAATCGAATCTCAGATTAGGGAAAAGATAACAGAAAGAAAAAGTCAGACTAATGTAATTTTTGTAAAATAAAGAAAGAAATTAGGGGTGTCAGTCGATTAAAATTTTGAATCGTAATTAATCGCACAACTTCAATAGTTAACTCACAATTAATCGCAAATTTTCTTGCTGTTCTAGATGTAAAATTATTTTTTTCCTAAGTTTTCATACTCTAACATGAAAGTGTAAAAAAAAAAAAAGTTAAACTAATAGAAAGATGGGTGCATCTTTTAGTCATTAATACAGTAATTTCATAATAATTAATAAAATTTAGTTAAAATTAAAAAGATGTACTGTAAAAAATGAGTGTGATATTGATTTGTGCTGTTGTCATTTTTCTGCCACTAGATGGCATTTGTAAAATGGTGTCAGCTCTGTGCATTTTTCTTTTCACATTAAGAGCTATCTAATCTTTAACATGAATTAACTTGTGAACAACATTTTTAAAGTTGTAAAATACAACTTGACCCCAGTCTCCACAAATATATGCATTATTATTAATTTTATTACTGCTAATTTTTGACGTGGACATATCTGCTGCATTGCGACTGGAATTCCCCCAGTACAGGCTTTTCAAGCAAGGTGCAGTCATTAATTACGCGCAATTTTTTTTTATTGCCGTTTAAGGAAATTAATTTATTTAATTAACATACTGATTTTGATACCCCTAAAATGAATAATGATAATAATAATAATACAAATAAACACACACACACACACACACACACACACACACACACACATTTTATTTAAAATCCTTATTGGCATGCTCAAGTTTTGGATGCCATTCAAAGATCTGATTTAATCGTGAATTTCTTGAGCAGAACTGACAACTGTTGTGGAGCCAACCACAGTGACAGAAGGGCAATCTGTCCGCCTGACGTGCAGGAGCGATTGTGGCACGCATGCGACCGTCTGGTACCGAGATGGAAAAGTGGTACCAAAGCCGGTCTTCCAGGCCAACAGAAAGGATTCTGGGAGGTACTACTGCGCTGTCCTCGGACAACAGTGGATCAAATCAGCCTCTGTGGCTCTAAATGTTCACTGTGAGTATTTGTTGACTTGACTGTGAAAAAAAAACTGTAATATAACTGAATTTTACTTCTTATTTTAAAGTTGTTTTCCCCTGTATTTTATAAATATCATTTAATTTACACATATGAACTCTAATTTTACATGGCAAATGTAAAATAACGGGAAATCACTGTAACTGTAAAAACAAAAACAAAAAACTTAATTAGAAATACATATATTGATTGTTAATATACATTCACAAATGTATCGTAATTTAACAAATATTTGTCTGTTATTTAATGGAATAAAATGTCAAATTCAACTTTAAAACCCTTATAAAAATGGAAAAAAATTATAGTTACTGAGAAATTAACAGTAAAAATTCATAATTTTACCATAATTTCTTTGTGAATTGACGTTGAATGTGAAATGAACTACCCTAACAGTAAACTGTTACAATTTTAAACCCAATATCTTTTTGGCCATGTTTTGAAAGATTATTCACATATACAGTACTGTTGTATTACATACAATCTTAAAATTACAGTTAAAAATTGTACTTTAATTATGGGGCGGGGGGTAAAAGAAAGTAATTTTCTGTTATTTCGTAGTATTTTTCTGCCGCCCCAGCTGCCGAAAAATTACAATTTAAATTTTTATTTTTTCCTTTTTAAGTGCAGGTCTCAAAAGCAACGTTATATAGACATGATAACAGTTAAATTCAAAAGTCCAGCACTCTGTGAAGTTGAAACATAATATTGCAATTTAAAGCTGCACTTTGTAACAATTTGCCCCAAACTAGCTTTCCAATAGCTTTTTCATTTGATCATTCATGACTGAAACAATTTTTAATTAGTAAATTAACATCTTAGCTGTTCATAATGGGAACTCCTGCAAGCCTCTGGGCCTCTGGTCAATATTTTCACACTGAATTCGGTTTGAATATCCTGCCCCCTCTCTGCAGATGTGATGTCATGTGCGCATTATGTACGTAAAAAATGGGAAATGCAGTTTCATTTTTCAGCCACAGGTGGCAGTAGCGATTTAAAATTCAATTTTCTGCGTTTAATAGCTTTGAGTTTGGATTCAGTTACAAGATAGGGACTGTAAATCCTAACTCCCTAACTGTTGTGGGTGGGCTAACAAGTACTGTATATACGTGTTTTAGTTGTAATAGTTACTGGAGAAGTTACTGGCACCAGCTGTCTTTTTATTTCTTGAACTCTTTCAAATGTTTAGCTCACTGCCTAGGTTACGTCCTCTACACTAACCAAGGGCAGAAGAGTGAGGCATTGTTTTATTGGGTGATGAATAAAATGTTAATCCCGAGTTGTAATTCTCTGTCTTGGTTAACTTTTTTTTTTGTTGAAATCAGATGCTCCAAGCAACGTGGTGTTGTCAATGACACCACCGGGCGACGTCATTAACGGAAGCTCTGTGACTCTCAGCTGCAGCAGCGATGCCAACCCACCCGTTCCACAAAGTGGCTACAGCCTGTATAGGGGCAATCAATTGATAAATCCTGGCCCGAGGCACACCATCTCGCTCCTTCAGCCCAGCCACAGTGGGCTGTATCACTGCGAGGCCTCCAACAATATCAGCTTGAGGGGCAACACGTTTGTGAAATCAACTGAGCTCAACCTGGATGTGCAGTGTATGTATCCTTACATATTGATTTCATAAACCGTCATTTTGAAAAATAATACACACTCGTGTATACAGTATTATACGCACCCTGAAAATCACCCTTCAAAAGCTGATTTTTCGTTGTACTCATGTATTATACACTCGCCCGATTTTCTGGTATCCACGCACAAAAAAAATTGAAATACTACCCACATAGATAAATTGTGATTTCTTGTGTTCAGATTAGTGCTGTCAAGCAATCTTTTTTTTTTTAACTAACTAGACTAAGTGCAATTTCTGCAGAAATTGCGTGGGAATGCTGAAAGCTGAATGCTAATGAAGTAAATTGAAAGATAAATTGTGTGCATTTCCTTATATGATAGACAGTTGGTTTGCTTGTAATCACTTAGCATAATTGCCATGGATACATTTGCCATGTACAGTCGCAGGCGGGATTCGAACTTGCGACCTCCTGGTTACTGGACAACGCACTTAACCAAGGTAATGATCAGTTGTATGTATGGAAGTGGGCGTGGAAACTGGGACTTAGAAAATGTTCAATGTCCGTCCCATTGAAAATGAATGGGGATAAATTTTAACGTTAAATTGTGCCAATACTGTAAGTAATGTGGAATCAGATGATAAATAGCCCGGAAGGCGTGAATTTTTTAACCAAGTTGAAATTCGAACTGTGTAAATTGGAAGTATTATGTGGGAGTTATTACATGGCAAAAAAGTGTGGAGAATAAAAATCCGAATAACATATGTGGGAATGCTGAAAGCACTACAATTAATTGTATAATTTTCTAGGATTAATCATATTTTTTCTACAAAGCCTGCAACAGATATTTATTTCCTTGAATAAAATCTTGGAATTACGGTAAAATGGTTTAAAAAAAATATTATTATTATTTAAAGACTGTTCTTTAATCCTTCTCCTGTAAAAACTGTTGAACAACTTTAATCAGAACTTTAGAGGCATCATTCTTTTATTCCTTCATAGAAACAATTTCCAAATCTTCTCACAAACAGGTCTATTTTTGTTTAGTAGCGCCTGTAGAAAATTCCACCTGGGGTGGCAAGAGGTTCACTTGGGGGGCAGAGATTATAACCCCGCCACATGCACGCACACACACAGAATACAACAGTGTGTCAGTCAGTGGGTTGCAGACATGCTGCAGTTATTAAGGGTTATATCAGCAAATATTAAATGTTAATGCCTATTCTGATGCAATTGCTCAGTTGAAAAGTGGGTGGGTTCAACCAACAGGTTCTCTGTCCTATGTTGTTTAATACATCTATATGTAAATAGTGGGAAATAAAAGCTCAAATTTTGAAGTTTTATCCGAAATTCATCTTTTGATCTGGAACCCAAATGACTTCAGTATACAACAAAAACAAAAGAATTGACATTTCTGTTTATAATATCTGTCTATAAAAATGTGTGTTATTCTTATGGAATGTTTCTTATGGCTCTACTGGGAACGGCTGATTCCCAACAGCAAACCAACTTGCATTATGTTGTGACCAATGCAATCTCTTGTTTTAATTCCATACACTTTTTGTACCTGTCATAGTTCTTTCAAGCAAACTCATGGCAAAATATGAGAGTGTTGCAGTCGTAATGAAGCATTGTGTTTTGTACGATATCATACTAAATTGCTGGCTCTTGGAAAATAATATCGGTACATAAATACTTCCATTTTCACTGATATAGGCGAGGTGTGCAAATGCTTTTGTCTACAGAAAAATATTGTTAAAGAAGTGTTATGTTAGACTTTTACACATTTCACACATTTTTCATATTTCGAGAGATAGTCTATTTCAATTTGAAATACAGCAGATTATTGTTGACATGGACCGTTTTTGTTTCACAAGAGCATGTCAACACCAGATTTGTTCATACTGTCCATCAAATGTCTTGGTTTGAACAGATGTGCCAAGTGTTGCTGATGGCAGTAGTGTCAAGGTGATGTGCAGCAGCACAGCCAACCCTGCCACCCACAACTATGTGTGGTACAAGTGGACAAGCTCCAGCTCCATACTCCAAGTGGGCTCGGGACAGGTGCTTTCTCTTTCCTCCATGGAAACGCCCCACACTGGAATCTACATCTGCCAGGCCCGGAGCCAACTTGAAGTCATCAACTCGACAAAAGTCATAGTTGCAATGGAGGGACAGAATTGGGGTTTGTGTTGCTTCCTCTGTCAGTATATAATCAGCCAGTCTTTCATTGATCATGCTAACTCTATTTCTGAAACAATTTAACTGTTGAAATGTAAATTACGGCCGGGATTCAGTCTCCCTTCGAAGGATTTGCCAACTTCTTCTTTTTTCTTTTTTTTTACACATTTGAAACTACATTCATCATTTTCAAGCCATTTCCCCTGTTTTCTCAATCGCTATGCTTTGGTCAAATGACGTGTAAGGTCTGTTTACAAGTGACACTGATGAAAACCTATCCCCTCCCACCCCCTCTCCCTCAACCCTCCCCCCCCACCCCATCTTTACAGGTTGTCTGTCTGTCCTGATACTTGGTGGACTTGGAGCCGGTATTTTCAGTATACTTGTTATAGCTCTTCTTTTTCTCTGGTAGGTTACTGATGTAATGAAAGATCGTGTGACTCAACAGTTACAAGAGTATTTTTGACATCTCTTAACAAATGTGGGTATTTATGCACTTCCTCTGTATGCTAGGAGATGTAATTCCAGTGTTGTGCAACTTTGTGGACCACTATTGCCTAACCAGTTGTGCTGTAAGGAGATAAAAATCTAAGGGCTCATGACGGACAAGAGCCCATGAACTTTTACATTTTATTTTATTCCCCCCCATTTTCCACATTTAAGTGGTGGGGCCCCAAATCTCTGGCAGCAACATAAAATGTAGACAACATAACATTATATATATATATATATATATATATATATATATATATATATATATATATATATATATATATATATATATATATACAGTGGTACCTCGGAGTTTGCACATCATTTGTGACTGCGAAGTGTTCAAAGTCTGAATTGTTCAACTTCTGAAACATTTTTTCCATAGGAAATAATGTAAATGCAATTAGTCCGTTCCCAAGCAACAAAAAGAGAAAATTCCTATTTTAATTTCTATTTGTTTGTTTTTTTACATTTACATTACAGTACAGTATTTAAACAATAAAAAATACCTTACCTTACCTGCTGTGGTGTGATGGCATTAGTGGATGATAAATGCTATGTTAAATGCTAGCTTTAGTTCAGTGCTGAGTTTGTGTATTTTACATTGGGCATATTGTTAGACTACTAAGCGGTCCTTGCGTGCATTGTTTAACGTCAGGCACATTGTTCAACAGCTAAGGGGGGTCCTCGTGCCAGTATTTACAGAAGTAGTTACAACGGTGCGATAATCTTCCTAATTCCACAGTGGTTTGTAGCACTGTATGTTTGCCACCGGCACTGTTGTGTTTCTTTGGGCCCATGGCGAAGAAAATTGTCGTGGAAAAATCAAAATGCACTCGCGAGTATGGAACACCTGCGGGAGTATTCACAATCTAACTGGAAATGAGCAGTGCATCGTCTTAACTACCGCAACGCGAGCACTCGGCATTGCTTGGCTTCGCTCGGCTTCACTCGGCTACCCGTTTTCAAGCTACGTTCGGCTTAGCTTGCTTTGCGTGGGTGTTCAAACTCCGAAAATTAGTTCAAACTCCGAGGCATTTTTTACTAAGATTTTTTGGTTGAAATCCGAATTGTACGAGTTCCGAGACGTTCTAACTCAGAGGTTCCACTGTGTGTGTACATATATATATGTTGTGATGAAGAAACACATGTTAAAGGAAAAATTTGCTTCCAAACAATTAATTCAACATGCTGCTTTTCATATTATTTTATTGATTTTATTCTGTTTTGTCTTAGGAAGAAACAAAGGAAGAAAGAAAAGAAGGTTTGTATCTTCCATTCATTTTCATCTTTTTTTCCTTTTTTTTTTTTTTTACAACTTGTCTGGGTCTGGTCAGACTTTACTTACCCTGCCCAACTCCCCTAGTTCTACTGCAGATGCGTTCTCTGGCCAGCCTCTTTTATGCGAACAACCCCCACAGCAGATAAGCCTGTTGTTTACACAGAAGCCAGCGTCCTGGATCCAGATTATTATGATGTTGGTGCGTGACATGGGCACCAAGGGCTGGTGCTGGTAATGGTGAACATTGGATGTGAAATATCACACCTCTGACTCACCATTCCGGTTATATGCATTTTATTGTGGCTTTGGGGTTCCAGGGACATTTAAGCTCTTGTACTACTTCTGAAGGCACAGCGCAGCAGACCTCCAACTCTATGCCAGTTCTGTTCATACAGAACAGCAGCATGTGGAAAAGATAGAACAATACCAGCTTTTACAGACAGTATAAAAAAAAAGCTATACCAGGGGTCTGTAACATGCGGCTCTGGAGCCGCATGTGGCTCTTTAGTCCCTCTTCTGTGGCTCCCTGTGGAAATAAAAATATAAATAGGCCTAAAGTGGATTTTTTATTTTATTTTTTAGCTAAAATGTTTTTTAAATGAATTGATTAAATAAATAAAAATAATGAATATTTTTAAAATTTCCAAATTGTCAGAAAAAGAGTGACCAAAGGTAAATGAAAGTTTAAAGTCCAAAAAGTGACCACATAATATCCAAAAAGGAAGAGGAAAATAAGAAAATTCCCATAAAATGTCCATGAAATTGCCAAAAATGTCAGAGAATTGAATATAAAAGAAGAAAATAAACTGTTCAAAAAGTAACCATAAAATATCCAAAAACAATAGAAGAAAGGCACAAAATTGCCTTAAAATGTCTTTCGAATTGCCCAAAAAGTCTGAAAATATATAAAAAAGATATAAAAGAAATATAAATATTACCCAACACACACACACACACACACACACACACCAAAAAATTCAAATAGAAGACGAAATGTAGAATAAATCGAATTGGATGGTGCATATTTTTCCGTTATGGTGCGGCTCGAATTAACTCTTGGGCCCTTATTACATCAAACTAACACACTGTTCACAATGTCACAATGTTCAAAAATATTGTGGCTCCAGACAGATTATTTTCTTCTTCTTTTTTTAGCATAAAATGTCTCTTGACAATAAAGGTAACCCCTGCAGAGGTCACCTCCTGCTTGGCCCTTTTCACCTCCATAGGCACATGCCTGAAAAATAGTAGTAGCCTACGTCTCTTATTTCAAATTTCAAGCCATGCTCCAAGCCCCTCAGGCTCTTCTTTACCATGACACTCGAGGCTTCCATTCATCAATTAAGTTAAAGTAGAGTCCTAAAATAGCTAGCTCCATTAAAAAAAAAAAGAGCCAGAGCTTGTTTGCTAGCTGGAAATCACATATTTACAGTGCACACTTCCCCCGGTTATTTGAAAATATTCCACGGAGATGTATACGGTTTTGTTTTTGTGTCTTGTACAACTAACCACTCATTATTATTGACCAATCAGGCACTGTTTCCATTCCAAGAGGTCAGCTCTGCCACCACTGAAGATCAGTCCAACAACATGCATCCGCCATCTCCTCAACCTGAGCCACGAAAATACTCAAAGAAACAACACTCAAATGTGATGCACATGTATGGACATGGACAAACCCGGCGCCAGCGCTCACGCCCACACTCACAAAATAATAACTTGGCCATTTCCAATAATGATGAGGTTACCTACTCCACAGTCAACATTAATGTAAAAAAATCCCATTATGACCAACACAGATCACAAGAATCCAGGTAGGTTTGACTGCCCAGGCTCTAAAACACTTCCTATATTGATGCAAACTAGTGACATGTAGTGAACATAGCGGGTATGTTACATTCCTGTGCTCATTCTTACTTTTATATTTTTTCATCCATAGGTTCAAAATGGGACAGACTGCCGACTCGGTAATCTATAGCACCGTGGCTAATTCTAGTTGAATGTACATTTTTCACAATACAGATACTTGTTTAAAAGGACTCTGGTGAAAATACAAGTACTAAATATACATATACCTACTGAAAAAATGAAGCAAAAAATCTACTTGCCGAATTATATTTGAATGAATTGCTTGAAACAAGATGATTTTTGTGTGTGTGTCAAAAATGTTTATTAAGACTTTTTTTTATTATTATTTTATTATTTTATAGATTTATAAACATTTACAAACACGCAATTGTCCATTCATTTTCCGAACCGCTTATCCTCACTAGGGTCGCGGGCGTGCTGGAGCCTACCCCAGCTGGCTTCGGGCAGTAAGCAGGGTACACCCTGAACTGGTCGCCAGCCAATCGCAGGGCACAAATAGATGAACTGCCATTCACACTCACATTCACACAGTGGACAATTTAGAGTGTTCATTCAACCTACCATATATATTTTTATAAGAAAATGTATAAGTGTCAACATTATACAAGAAAAATAAGCAACACACACACTAATGGGTCAAAGAAAGCAGTAACCATTTAAGGCATAATACAATTTCATTCAAGGTCTATTAGTGATAATTCATTAAAGTATTGCAATGCATAAATTATTTTCTTTTTCCTTGTTAATTTCAAAGTCTGTGTACGGATTCAATTCTGCCCCAAAAAATATTTGTAAAAATGAGAAATTATTTGGAAATTATTGCTTTGTGTAAGTAAAATGTGACAGAATAAGATTGATAACAAAGGACAAAGACTTATTATGTAAAAGAAATAATAAAAAAATTCACACAGATATTTTGAAAAATTGCTCCAAAATGGAAGACTCAGGGCAAATATAATATAAATGTGAAATTTTCTCTGACTCACTCCCACAGAAGGTGCATTTATCATCTAAGTCAGTGAACTTTTGTGTAGTATTTAAAATGGAAGCTGTCTTATTTTATTTGAAATATAAAACTGTCAGCCAATTTATGTCATCTAATTTTGTGTTCTAAATGAGCTACAAAGCCTATTCATAGCATGTTTATTTATACAGTTGTTACAAAATATATTAATTCTTGAAACTGTAATAGAAAGTGTTTGAGCCTTTACGTTTTGAAACGTCATATGACATTTGATCTACAGCACTCTGAGGCAAAGCATTTACAACAGACCTTAAACTCTTTGAATTTAGCTGAATAGTATTCTAATTAAAAAAAAAAAAAAGAAACAAACAAAAAAACATAAAACCATAAATAATACCATTGCTTTCAAATTTCTGAAACATAAATTACAGTATATTCTTGAAACCATGTTTTAGTGACCAACTTAGTTTCACGTCGTCCGAATTGGGTACTGCCACCACCTGTTGGCTGTAGCGATACAAATAAAGGAAGGTTTATATTAATGCCGATGGTAGAAGGCTTCAAGATGTCGAAGAGAAAAGTAGAAGTTAGCACCTTTGGACTCAAGTCAAAGATGAGAAAGGAAGCGCAACATAAAGAGAAGCATGATTGTAATGGGATTTCCAGGCATATGCGCAGGAAAAGGAGCACGAGAGAGGACAAAACCTCGGTCCCTCTCAAGGTCAAATTGCCAAAGTTAGCCAAAACTTCTTTGTCCCAAGATATCGGCAGCCAGAAGACACCCAGAAGAGCAGTCGTGTTCATGCAGCATAAAGGTAGGTAAGAAAGAAAGAAAGAAAGAAAGAAAGAAAAACTGAAATAAGGTTAAAAAAAGAAAAAAGCCACTCTTAATGGGTGAAAAATAATAACGTACAGTACTGTGTGTGTAGTTATTTTTAATAGATAGCTTGTCTGGCTAGTCCGTGTACCTTTAACTTTTAGTTAGCTAGCAGTCAATTAAGAAATAAAGAAATAAAAACTGAAATAGGGTTAAAAAAAAGAAAAAAGCCACTCTAAATGGGGAAAAAATAACATTGTACAAGTACTGTGTGTGTAGTTATTTTTAATAGGTAGCTTGTCTGGCTAGTCCGTGTACCTTTAGCCTTCAGTTAGCTAGCAGTCAATTAACGAGCCCAAGAATGTGTCTGTTGATGAACAAAGCTGGTCAATTAAGTCATAAAGACGAACACATTTAAAAGTATCTGGTTTCTGGGCAATTTATTAAAAAAAAAAACATGCAATTTGACCAACAGAGAGTAGTTTATGGAAACACACACACACAAAATCATCAGGTTACAAACAAAGACAAACCTTGACATGCAAAACATGTGCTTGCCTGGTCTAGATTTCCACAGCACTTGTAGTCGTGAATTACTTTGGGCTTTTTCCCCCCCTGGTCTCCATCACCTCTGGTTCTTGGTGCCGCATGCTCAAAATGAGGACATTTTTCCCCGTCTTTGGAACGTAGGAGAACAAAGTATGATCTTTGGTAAAAGCAAAAAGGCCGGAAAGGGCCACTCTGCCGGTCACTTTCACAAGCTTTCACAAGCCTTATGTTTGCGAATTGTTCTTACTAATGCCTTTTTTTTTTTTTTTTTAGTTCAGCTGCCTTTGGGAAAGACGTAAAAAAATAATCAGGGGTCACTGTGTTGCCCTCCAATTTGGAAAACAGATGCAAAACCACCCTCATCGCCTTTTTCTCTCTCTCGCTGGCCTCCAGCAGGCTTTGCTGTTCCTGCTGGCTTGGATGGCATATATTGTCTAAATGAGCAGCGGCCCTGAAAACGAGACAAGCTGCTCATCAATGCATACATCCCTCCCTAAGTTGAACATTTTGGGCATGAGGGCGTTCCACATGTTCCATATTTCGCTGATAGGAGAGTTTATTTTGGTGGTGACGCTGTGGCCTGACGAGTCTGTCATCAAACCGAAGTGTGCGCTTGATTTGGCAGAAGCGTCCATTCGCTATGGTTTTTTAAAATATGGGCTTTCCACTATGTTTGTCCCATAAGTTGATTGTTGCCTCGTGCTTTGATTTGTACAACCCTGCCAGGATCAGCAATCCCAAGTAAGCACGCAACTCCAGGAAGTGACTGACCTGCGCCCTTGGATGCTTGTCATGTCCAAAATTCGCTGTAGGATGCCCTTATTGAAAAATAAATTAAACGCAGTTTCAGGGCTGCTGATCCTGGTTACTGCGTCTACTTCCCACTCCTCGTCATGCTCAGCCACATATTCGTCGTCGTCAGACTCGTCGCCCTCCTCCTCCGGCATTCAAGGTCGTAGAGTAGATTCTTCAACCTCTTCCGAGCTCTCTGAACAAGCATCTGAATGAAATTCTTCTTCAGAATCAGTACGTTCTAAAACGAGCCAAATCACGTCCTCCAATGCAATCCGTCTTGCCATTGCTACCGGTTATGTTGGAAGAAATGCAAAGTAGTAGTCATCGTGGGAACAACCCCAAAATGCCCAGAACCAAAAGGAGTAAAGATATTCAAACACCCAACCAGTACGAGTTGAAATTCAAACAATAACAATAAACAAGTGCATTTTTTTGCATTTATGGGCAGTACCTTTTTATTGTCATGTGCACACGTGCAAATACCCAAAAAAACTGGTAAAATGTAAGCTCCCTGGTGTTTTTCCCCAATGCTTTCTCTTTGATTAAACACACAAAAAAAACATCAAAATGTCAAAATATGGACAAATAACACCAATGGGGTATATATGTTCCATTGGTCCCCCAATTTGCTGGTAATGTTTATTATCAGAGTGAATATTATGAATAAATAAAGACTAAAAACATACCAAGAATGTGTAAATGCAAACTATTATATATTTTCCAATCTTTTTGGATCTGCTAAGATGAGAGCCAAAACGTTGATGATAGGGATGTAACGATTTACTTAAGCCATGATTTTCGATTTTCAGTTCCCGATTTTTGATTATATATATATATATATATATATATATATATATATATAAACATGTTCTCAGCTTTGTGCAGTGAGATCCAGGAGCTTTGTTGAGGATTTGTGTTGATTCTTTAATTTTTCTTCCTTTACATAGACTAAATAGATGTCTCCTCAACAAATGTAACAATGAGCCCCTCTACTGGACTAATAAGACACTACATCACCGCAAGTACCACACCATACCATACCGTACCACTTTATTTATACAGCACGTTTAATAGACAACAGACAACACCAAAGTGATGTACATAAAAAAACACATGGAAACATCATTACATTAAAAATAAAGCGTGTTAAGAGACAAAATGTGGGAGTCACTCCTGGCTTTTAAAAACCAAAGAGTCAAAATAAGTCTTAAGACGTGATTTAAAAACCTACACTGTTGGGGCTTGCCTAACAGGCAGAGGTAGCTCGTTCCACAGTTTTGGGGCAAGTGTATTTCATGTGATACAACCAGGCCCGCCTTTACCTACTCATAGGCCCTGGGGCAAACCGTCAAATATAGCCCCCACTCCCACAAAAAACAAAATAAAATAAAAACTAACCACAGACAAGGGGTATGCATGCGATCTTGAAAAAATAGAATATCACAATTTTTTAATTATAAAATCCCGATTTCGATTTTCTCATGATAAAAAAAAAAATGAAGACAAATTAGTAGTTGCCATCTTAGAACACCTTTCCTTCTCTCTCTCTCGCACGCACACGCACACGCACGCACGCACGCACGCACGCACGCACGCACACACACACACACACACACACACACACACACACTCACACACGCACACACACACACGCACACACACACACACAGGTATCTGCTGAGTAACACTGCCACCTAGCGTTGTAATCAGGCAACATCATTGAAGCAAAACTGAGAATCACAGATTATCAAGTTTTTCCAAACACGGAGACCGGCCCAAAAAGCTTTGCTGGGACGGACGGACGCACGTTGCCGCAACATTCTATGGCATAGAGTATATCCAGTTGAGGAAAGCTTGGTGTGATTTATTTGAAAGTAATCTTTGCTTCCTTCCATTTCTGACAAGACAAGAAAATACAGTTTGCTGCTTTTCAGAATGTGAAGAAAAAAAAAAGATTATATAGAAAAGGACACCAATTGTTCATTTGTTATATTGTCATATATCTATTGTTTGATAAAAACCTTTGCTTCAGGATTAACCTGCAAAAAATGATTTTCAAAATTGTAAAGTTGCTCCTCAAATTTAGCTAAACTGCTCCTCAAAGAAAAATTTCGAGCTTTGAAGCATGCATTTTGGGGGCGGCGTGGGTCAGTAGTAGAGTGGTTGTCTTGCAACCCAGAGGTTGTGGGTTCGATCCCATGCCATTGTAACCACGTCAAGGTATCTTTGAGCAACATACTGAACACCCAGTTGCTCCTGATGCTGCGTCATCAGTAGGTGAATGAGTAGTCAAAATGTAAAGCGCTTTGAAGGCCTTGTAAGGCGGAAAAGTGCTATATAAATCATGTACTGCAATAATGCAGATGTTTTGTTTTGTTAGTTGCTGAAATGGATTGCAAAAATGATAAAGATCCTATCTCCTCCTCCAAGAGATCTCAAACCAAACGATCCAGCGACAAAGAGAAGGTACAGTAGGTTCTTTTTGAAGCGCTATGTGTGTTGATTGTTAACAACAATATGTTTTATGGCAAGGGTGGGCAAACGCGGTCCTCGAGGGCCGACCTCCTACAGGTTTTGGATGTTTCCCTTCAACACAGCTGATATATGATCAGCTTATCAGCAAGCTCTGCATAAACCTGATAACGTTCCTGTTGATTGGAATCAGCTTGTGTTGGAAGCGGGAAACCTCCAAAACCCGCAGGACTGCTACCCTTGAGGACAGAGTTTGCCCACCCCTGTTTTATGGTGATCAGTTAGTGTTACAAGAGAAATTGAAACACAAAAGCGTCATTTGATGTATACACAATTTAAATTTGGTCAAGAGATGCTCCTGTCTGTTTTGTCATTATGCCGTTTGTATTGTTTGTTTGTTAAAAATGAATAAAAATTATAATAATTTTTTAAAAAGCGTCGTTTCATGGTGCATTTCTTAACTTTTTCCGAAACAAAAAAAATCTTTACAATATTTTCTATGCGCCCCCACTACAGTATAATGTAAATTGTAATAAGTTCATTTAACTTAAAAACAATTATTTAAAAAATCAGTAAACCGATTGCCTCAAAATTTCCAAGTAAAGTAGTATTAATTAATTATTAGTTAATTTTAAGTTGTTAAAGCTGAAAATAAATGTGTCAAGACAACTCTGATAATGGCAGTAAACGAATGAAGTTAACTAAAAACAACTTTAAATATAAAATATAAATTCAGACAACTCATGCAGTGGCAGCAAACTTGAGTAAAGGTAAGTAAAAAAAAATTATAGCTAGATTGAATATAAAATGGCAATTTTGTCAACTTAAACTTGTGAGTTATTAAACAGTACTTGTAAATAGTAATGTTTTAGCTTTATATGGTGCTTTTCTGTAGCACACTCAAAGTGCTCACATTATTCAGATACGAATAGCCACTGCAATGAGTTAAGGTTCGTTTTAAGTAAGATATATAATTACATTTTACAAAATGCATTCTAATTAATATTGCTTTTGTGGAATATGAGTTCAGAAGTGTTTTTATCCATCTTAGGGGGCGGCCATTTTGCCACTTGCTGGCAAATGAAAATGACATTAAAGTTGCTCAGGTAATGACCAAATACTGTGACTGAATGACTGAATACTTTTGCATACCTTTCAGTTTGTTAGCTATAAAACAAGTTTGAAATAAGATAGACACTTTGGCCCAATCCCATTACTTCCTCTTCACCCTCATTTATCTTTCCCCTCTCCCTTCTACTTCTTCGAGGAGGCAAAGAAAAAAAATCCCTCTAGGAATTGGGAATGCACTATCGCTATCCAATCCGCTACGTCGTCACCTCAAGCTGCCGCAGCTGCGTGCTGGTTGTGATGTAACGGACGCAACTATTGCGAGCGTTTACTAAAACACACACAATTGTGCCAATTTCTGACAAAGTATAGTGTACATTCAATAAAACCACTATCATTACTATGACATTCAATAAATATTAGCATACTTACATCTATGTGTCTCCTGCGTTTTGTTATTTCCTGGTGTCGCCATTACTTCCGCCATTGATTCCTGCGGTGTTGCCAAGGGGGCGTGACTGTAATAAGGGAGAACCGAGAGAGGTCGGGATCTATCTTCGTGAAAAGGGACCTGCAGCCCTCATCTCTAACCCTCCCCCTAGATTTTACGGAGAATTGGGAAACTCCTTTTAATCCCCAGAGTTCGGTCCTCGAGGGCCCGAGTCCTGCATGTTTTTGAGGTTTCTCTACTCCAACACACCTGATTCAATGATCAGGATCATTATCAATCAATCAGTGCTTGCAGATGATTCATATTTAAATGAATCATCTGTGTTGAACGTGGGAGACCTCTAAAACATGCAGGACTCAGGCCCTAGACAACCGGTCTTTGACACCACTGCCCAAAGCCCTTATCGATGTCTTGGCAGAAGAGGAAACGATGAAGATGAGTATGATGGGCTGCAAAAAAGACTCCGTTCCACCTGGGAGGACCGGAGTCTTTTTTGCAGCCCACCAACAAGCACTAAATAACGTAGGGGTCTCCGAGCCTGGTCCCCAAAGAGCACCTATCCAGCCTGTTTTTCCATGAACTCCCTCCTCTAACACACCTGAATTAAATAAGGCTTCTGCAGAACTTGCTGATGAGCTGATGATTACGGTCGTGCACAGCGTTGAATGTGGTGCTGCAGGAGCCAGTGATTGTACAGCAGACGGTGAGCCGGCGGGCTCGCTGCCAAGAAAGTGTAAAAGAAAAAAAAAACACCACCTTAATTTCGCTAAATTGCTACTAATGTTGCTAAAACTATGACCAATCATCACCAAAATTTGTATGTACATCTCTACTCATGCCTATATTAAAACATTTGCCCCAATATTTGGGATTTTATGGAGCTGAAGCCTTAATATTTATAGCCTTTGATATTTTCAGAGGTTGAAGTGGGCATGAGTAGAGATGTGCACACACATTTTTAATGATGATTAGTCACGGTTTAGGACATTCTGCATCATTAAGCTTTTTTTCCAAAGTTATTACAGTAGTAACTTGACAGGAATGCCCCAAAAAGAAGATCTATAAAGATCTATATACATGTTTGTTTGTTAAAAAAAAAAAAAAAAGGCCTATAAGCTGTGGCTTCACATTTTCAATCTTGTATTCACTCTTACATGTTTTTTTCTTGTAAATATCATCAAACAAAAAACAATCATTCAATTGTTTAATACATATTATCTTATAGTATCCTAATAATAATAATAATAATAGTTTTAATCTGGAACCACAAACTAAATAAATAAATAAAGATAGGGGGGAGTAATCTGCTTTTTTATTCGTACTTAAATTCAAGTCTTGACCACACATTAGGACAACATAAAATCACACACTGTAAAGCACTGTGTCTTGATCATTAATTAGGGACATGCTGTATTATCTCAAGTTAACGTAGTAATGTCATCATGTGGTATAATAATGGTTCAAATGAATGTTTTTTTTTTGGGGTGTGAACAGTCATTTTGTCTTTGTAGCAGCTATCTCCATGAACAGAATAATAAGGCACTTCTTACTATTTTGATTTGGACAGGCAAGGCTATCTGTTCTCAAGACCATCTCCAAGATGGTGGAGGAGAACCAGATCATCAGGAAGCGTCTGGCCTCTCTCAAACAGACCATCTGATGTTACTTTGACATTGTTCTCCACTTTCTCACTGTTCTATTGTTGCGTAGGTTTCTGAAACACTAGTTGTTTCACAGTTAACAGTTTTTCTTCTTTTTTTTCCTCTTTTTTTTAAATGGTTGATGTTTGCCAATTGTTTTTATCTTCATGTTCCCTAGCCATTTATAGCAGTTGTACACAAGTAACAATATTTTCATTATTTGTTACACGTAAATCTATACATTAAACTTCTACCCTTATATATAATTTTTCCTTGATTATCTTCGTTTGAATGTACCTTTTGCTGATTGTTTGTTCTATTAGGGGCAGTATTTGATACCAGAATGAGTTAATTATGCTGCCTCATATAGTTACTAATTACAGCTACGTGTTTCTAAGACTAAGGTTTGATGTAAAACGTGTACATTTTTTTAATGTGGTCAAATCCATTTGAGAAAACAGCGGCCTACTTCAAACCTTAGAAATCGATATATGCAGTGCAGAGTTCCGACCCCTAGATGTCATTAATGCCTATGGCATGGGTCCATGGGGGCATGACAAGTTAGGCTGTGTCCGAATTTCACTGGCTTTTCAATACATTAATCTGCTTCGCTGTGACTGGCTCAAGCCTAGTAGAAAACTAGAGCGGGACAACTTTTTACGCACATGCTGTTCATTGGCTTTTGTGGGCTTCCTGACTGGGAAAACCTTTGTTTATTGGATCAAGTGAGGTGTCAATCAACTCCCCAGTGGCCTACATTGTTTTGCTACTTCAGAGTGGCTAATCTGTGCATGCTAACTGAAGCTACGACCAATAATGGGTGTATATTTTTTATTTTTCTGTACTTTTCTTTGTATTATTTAAGAAAAAAAAAGTTTGCAGCAGCAAATAACGTGGCTTTATGGATGTAAGGCTTGGTGTGGACTAATAATTTTACTGGAATACTTTTATTGGAATCTTAAAAGAACTATTTTTGATAGAGCTTGACATCTTGGAAATTTATGAGGCTGAAACGGTGATTTAAATCTTTATATATACTTTGTTTCCGAATACTGCTTTGGTTTATTGGTTTTGAACATATAAACATAAACACATTACAAGTACAAAACACCAGTTGAAGTAAAAAAATATAAAATTAAAGAAAGACAAGAATTTGTCAATAATAAATTCCATAATTTACATGTTCAAAGGAGTAGGAAGAACTTATGTAGTCCTACTTTCTATTATTTTTATCATGTTAATATACTAATAAGTTGTTCTTATTTAATTACATGTGAATTAATTCAACAATAGAAAATAAACAAAAATATGCTTATCTAGAGCACAGAAAATATTGGTATGAGTTGTAAGGGTTAGGGTTAGAGCATAACGCATGTTTTAGTTTGGTTAAGAAGCAGTCTATTTTCAAAAAGCCAAGTCTGAAAAATGTAAGCCATGCTGTAACGATTCTTGAATTTCTAATGAAGAAGACTTTGACGTGTATATATACACTGTATTGTTATGACTATAAGGCGCACTTAAAAGTCTTCAATTTTCTCAAACACTGACGGTGCGCCTAATAGTGAGGTGCGCCTTGTATGTGGGATCTAAAATCTGACTGTGGAAGGACACATTGCTTATATACAACAAAGGCTGACCTGACTGAGGACAGACATGAGAGCACGGAAGAGTCAACTTGGTAGCGAGTTCTCCAGCCCCTCCTCTCCCTCTCCCCCTGCCCCACCCCCTCCGCCCACCTGTTCGCTCTGCCAATCGTGATTTGTTGTGTTCAAAACATGGCGCTAAACCATGCATGTTCAGTGAGCATGTGTCTTCTTTTTTTCTTGTTTCAGAGCTTAACGAACCACTTACAATTTAATTGTTTGATTGACAGGTCCCTCCAAAAGTGAACGGTCTGCTCGTGCAGGGTGTGAGGGAGATGGAAGATGGAGTGTTCAATTAACCTGCCATGCATGTCTTTGGGATGTGGGAGGAAACCGGAGCACCCAGAGAAAACCCACGCAAGCACGGGGAGAACATGCAAACTCCACCCAGGAAGGCCGAAGCCTGGACTCGATTTCACGTCCTCTGCACTGGGAGGCGGATGTGCTAGCCAGTCAGCCATTGTGCCGCCGCATTTATTATAATTGATTAAAATTATAATATTATTATAAAATATTTATTTAGCACTGGCATTTTAACCAAGCACAACATAAATTGAAATGTGCCCACACCGCAGACATGTTGGCTAATGGTACATTAACTCTTTGACCACCAAAAACGTTAAATAACGTTTAGTAAAATCCTACGGAGGACCGCCAAAGACGTTAAAAGACGTTCACTATGTTTTTTTGGGGGAAACGGGTGGAGGAAAGTCTTGGCCAGCTGTGCTGAAAGTATCAAGCAGATCTAGTTAGTATAATGCCTATTTTTGGGCACAAGATGGCAGCGATGACTCTCTTTGGACAAGATTGGGTAGGCGTCAGTAGAAGACGTGAGGCGGAGCTAGAGTGTTGAGGGGAGAATGGCTGAGAAAGCGAAAATGGCGACCGGTGGCAAGCAGCTCACGCTTAAGCATTTTTTTTTCAAAGACGAAAAGCATCGACCAATGCTAAAGAGCACATTGATGACAACGATGATGATGATGGTGACTCCGAGGTTGACGCCGAAGTTGGAAGCGTTGACGCGGCGGCTATGAACACGTCATAAAGCCTCACTGGCTAGCGATGCTAACGCTGGAAAACGCGGAGCACAACCGAGCACTTCTGCACAGGCGGACGTTCAATCGGACGACGAAGAGTACCCCGAGTCCAATGCATATTCATCGGAGGAGTGGGTACAGTCTGATCACGGACAAGACACTGGTTATGGACTACGATGCCACCATGAATGGAGCGGATAAGATGGATCAGAACATCTCTTACCACCCGGTATAGGAACTGAAGGACATGAGGAAGCCAGACGTAACACCACCGTAACGTCACCGTATCATGATCCTGAGAGTAGACTTGATGGCAACATGGCCAAAACACACACTGCAGGATATACTTGCTATTCCCCGGAAAAAAAGGCCGGCAAGAAAGTGTAGCGTCTGCACGCGAAGGGGCAATCGCAGTGAAACTAATCTGTTGTGCAAATCCTGCTGCGTCCCCTTGCACGCAGGGGAGTGTTACAAACAGAAAAACTGTATTTGAAACATCCACACAATTGTAAATAGTACCACGGTTGCACACATTTGTAAATAGTTTGCCAAATTGTTTTGTCAAATTGTTACACTGTTGAATGTAAATAAACGTATTTTGCTATCAAAAAACACTTTTTCATTGTTGGTGGTAGTGTTTTACAGAAGTAAAGCACTGTTTAGGTGTTTGTGGCATCATTCATGAGGGAAAAAAGGTGTCAAATTCACTAGAGTGCATGAAATAATATCGTTTCACAAAAAGCTTGATTTCTCCGTATTTTGTTTCAAAACAGAGCATTTGGGTGAAACTAACCATTTTCTATTGTCTGGGGGTCAAAGAGTTAAACACCAAACGAGGGTTGAGCATTTTCTGGCGGTGCGATTGCACCTTATAGTCGATGTACTTCGCACAGGCGGGGACAGATGCGTGCGGCAGGACAAGGTCCGGCGCACTTAAAATCAGCTTCGGGAACGGACTGCAAAGTCACACACAGCGTCCTGTACAGGTCTGTCGCCACCCGGAGATAGCGGTAAGTGTTTGCGTGTTTAAAACTGTTAATAGCAATAGTGCTAGCATTAGCTAAAGTACTTAGCACGGCCACTGGGATGCCAATGAAAAAGTGGAACCGTTCGAGGGGCTCTTACAGTATAAAAAAAAAAGGCACTGCAGTAGAAAGAGTGGCTCACCTACACTCCTGTACACGGCAGTTCTTTTTTCAGTCTTTTTTCGATCAGCTTTAATGTTGTACACCAAGCGACGCCCCTCTCGCCTGGTGTGCGCAATGACCCCGGGAGCTGCTGCGACTGGCTGGTGAAAAGTGAAGGAATATTTTGATTACTATATTAAGTGTAATCTTTGCGT
This sequence comes from Vanacampus margaritifer, assembly GCF_051991255.1. Classification (NCBI taxonomy): domain Eukaryota; kingdom Metazoa; phylum Chordata; class Actinopteri; order Syngnathiformes; family Syngnathidae; genus Vanacampus; species Vanacampus margaritifer. The sequence goes on along the minus strand of NC_135441.1, from coordinate 6,424,391 downwards.
GTCCAAAATAATTGTATTCAGGATCTGATGAAGAAGTTTTCTTGCAAGAATTTATTTAGAGGCCTCTAAAGACACAGTCAGGACACCACATCAGAATGCAACGTGATGACCTCAAGTGTGTGACAATTTACAAAACATCGACTCATTTATACAAAAAAGATAAAAGGTTCCTCCTCCCGGCTCTTGATTGAACAAAGGGCAGACATGTCATCTCCTAGTGAACAAATCTGTAATGTTGTTAGTAAGCAGACGTTTACATACAGACATGTTGATTCCAGGTTGGCCAAAGGTGTAATCTTATTAGTAAACAGACATTTACATACAGTTCCCCTTCTTGACTGGGGCAACAAATGCAATTAGGATCTAACCCCAGACTTTTAGACTCCAATGGCAAAAGGCTCTAAATAACATCATGCACATTCCTATCTTCAATAGCTTTGAGGGTGAGAGGATAAAATAAAGTTCACAAAATCATTACTCCACTGTATTATTTTAAACACTCATGATTATATCACATTGATATGCCTATAAGTAAACTCAAAAACAGTAAAACATCAAATTGAAAATATTAAATGTCTTCAGTCCTACCATTGAACTTCTATAAGTTCAAAAACCGGACATTTAATCCCACAATAGTCTAGAGAGAAAGTCCAGCGCGAATCTTGATCGTCGCAAAAATGAAGCAATGTTTATGTGTGGAGTTCAGAAAATAAGAATAGCAGGTGAGAGAGAGAGAGAAAGAGAGAGAGAGAAAGATAGATGGGCTTAGCAGTCAAAATTCAGTTTGATTCATTAAAAAATTCAGTGGAAGGGGCATAATAAATGTGAGGCATAACCCTATGTGATGTGGTTAAGTGTCACGACGCAATAGCAGATGTGTCCGTCCCTCGAAGCCATCTCCTGATGAAGGTCTTGTTGAATGAAAAGTGCGTTCGACAGTTGGTCAAAATTTTTTAAGAAGAGGCGTTTGTCAGCCTCTTTCCGAACCCTGGCTCACTGCCAGAGATCACAGGAAATGTCACGGGACTTCATTCCCAGTGTGACTCAATCCTTGTGAATTGATGAAAAGGGGATTTGAGTGATTTCCCCCTTTCAAACAGCAGATTGACACTTGATCAGTTTTTCCAACTGTGTCAATCCGTGCCCAGGGAAAAGGCACTCCAATGAATCTTCTTTCAGCGACCTCCTCCGCGTCCTTGGGCAGCTTGTCAGGTAGACACTGGAACCGGGTGTGGTGGGATCCGTTAGATGACTCCAATTGGTGTGGACGCAGATCAGCAGCTTAGTCAACCCCCTCAGTCGGTTTCAATTGATGTGATTTGATGAGCCTGGGACCTCGTGTGGCTCCCACTATTATGATCAGCAAACCAGATCGACCATTTTTTCACCATATCTGAAAGCAAAATCATTATCATTTAGTCACTTATAACATATAGTCTTCATTCTTTACTTTGAAAAGAGCACCTGGTAATTTTTAGCAAATGTTAATTGTTTAAGTTCTGTAGGTCCTGAAACATGCTGTTGGACACGGAAAAAGTTATTTTTGTTGTGGCATTTAAACAGAATCCGTTTAATGACATTTGTACATTCAATGGCATAATAATGAAAGTCTTGTTGCCATTGAAACTTTATGAGGCCAATTGTTTAATATTTCTATTTTTCTTTAATGTCCTTGAGATCAGAGATAATATACTAAATCAAATATGTTTTAATCTCAATGCCTTTTCTATATCTTATGAAGTTTTGTTTTTTCAAGTGGGTTTGTCTGATCCAATCTTCCTAGGAAACCCTTATGATGGTAGATAATGATTAATCAAATATTTTACCATGATATTTACTGTTGTAGATTTTAGCATAAATGTGCTCTTTGTCGTACATCAAATTTCTGTATTTTTAATGCTGGTTTCTTATTATAGCAGTGTAAATCATTTAAAAACAACATCATCTTAACTCAGAACTATTCATGTCCGGCCGGGCCATGAACAGTCTGAGAAGAGATTTATACTCAAACCTTAAATAAACACTGCAGTTCATTTTTAACAACTTGTCTCATGAAAAAATGTCACCCAGGTGTGTCAATGTTCCTTCCACACCTAAATGGCATATTCCATGGGCTCTAGAAATTATACTTTTCAATTGTTTCTGAAATGGAACATACTTACCGTATTTCTGCTATTCGGGTCGTCTTTTGTCATCTTTGTAGAACTTACTTTTCCTCCAAGTCAAATCCTCCCCATTCGCTGCCTGTAAATTCCTCACACCAAACTTCATTCTCACATCAGACTTCCTTTTGATACACAGACAGACCAGTCATTCTCACATCAGACAGACCAATCATTCTCACATCAGACTTCCTTTTCAACAAACTCAGACAGACCAATCATTCCCCCATCTGATAAAGAGCAATTTTGATCATTTCAGACCTGAATGTGAAAACTGCAGCCGCTTCCAAATTGCTGCTTCAAAGAGGAAAAACAGACACCTTGTGTCCTGTAGATTAAAAAACAACCAAATTGTGACAATTTGGCCAACACCAGAACTATAAAAAGATCTCCAGCTGAGCTAGCCATGAGCCATAAAACAAAAGCCTTTGAGGCAATAGTTTGTAATGTAAATTCGAATCCTGTTCAGGTAACTTAAAGTGAGAAAAACAACTCAAGCAGATGTAAATTAAGATACTGCAGCGGAGGACTTTTAGGGTCAGGAAGAGAAGAAAATCTTTTTTTTTTTTAAACAACCCCATTAATCTATTGCAGGTCACAAATCTTCCAAATATCTGCCATCTCAACTAGTAAAAGAAACGAGTTATAATCAGAAAAACAAAACAAAATCCCTACTTTACATCAACCAAAAAGTATTCTTAAAATGCTAACTAACCTCACCTCTTCTACAGAGTAGTGGGGGCTTGTAAAAACACAGCAGGGAACTTTGCAGATCATGACCCAATTAAAAATCAGTGCTGCGACCTAAATCAAAAATTAAAAATTTAACCAGCAAATTCGCCGTAAGTGTTCCATATCTGAGTCCACTCTGAGAAGCCAAAGTTATAAAAGAGAAATGGGAAAAAAACTAGAAGGCCAAATTCAACAAGCATCAAACAACGGAAAATATAGTATTTAAAGATTAGAATAAATTTTATACTACCCTAATTCACATAAGCTGTTCTCAATTTCCGAAACTGCGTTGCTATAGATCACATCTCCCTTCTGACATAGTACAGAGTGCAAATGTCTACAAACAGAATACAACATACGACCTCAGGCACCAAACTCAGATGATTCCAGAACTTCGAGTTCACAACCGGAGTTCATATTCCTTCCTGTCCTTGTCGATAGCAGTTTATGCAGGGCAAAGTTCAAAGCGGGCACTGGGCTTTGTGTACTGGAGTTCTCAGGAAAAGTTCATCATGGCAGAATCGATGATAATCCTGTCTGCTCAAAAAAGTTGCTGGACATTATGCTCAAACAATGCATAAGAGTCATTGAACAGTCACAGGACGAGCGGATTTACAGTGTACCATCCTTTTCGCAGTCCGTGTGGTCACTTCCCCCCCGAAAGTGACCATTGTTCAGTTCGCCGTCCACTCTGAACATCAAGCATAGCAGGAGAATGCTGTTCATTCCATTTCCAGCACTTTTTGGTTGAGTCACCCAAGTGAAACACCTTTCAGTCAAAGATTGAACCTGCTTGAAACATTTATACACTCGGAACAGACAGAGGGAGATGAGATCATAGCAAGAGAACACTGCTTGTTGTCATTCAATTTCCAAGAAAAAATAAATAAAAAATTCCCCCAAAATCTTTTGTTTTTCAAACTATTTTTAATTTAGTCATTTATTTATTTTGTGGTTTTATTTGAATTTGATCACTACACTATAGCAAGTAGTAGTACTATATTTACGCATATGTCTACCATAGACATCTTCATTACGTGTTACCTCAAATTTAAGAAAATGTGACAGCTGTCAGTCACCCTGGCGGCCACTTGGATGGAAGTCCTTTCCAGACTTCTAGAATGGGACTCAGATAAAGACAAAGGTTAAATCATTTTCACACCTACGAATAAGTTATCAGAGATGCAGGGGAAATATAAAAATCAAAAATGAAAAGTCTATTTCAATTAAAATTTGGTTTTATTACTTATTCAACTATATTAAAATTTGGTTTTATTACTCATTCAAGTATAAAAACACAGATCTGATTTTACAAATAATATGATAGTGGCCTAGACACCTAGACCTCTATATCCTTCCGCATAACAGGAACAATTTGATTTTAACAGATTAGCATTGGAAGACCCCTGCTATTCACACACACAACAGACTACAAGTCTCCCAAATGGAGACAATGGGAGAGAGGACTAAATTTATCACACCCCCTGTCCTTTTTATTTAGTTTAATTTAATTTTAACAGACAACAGTACAAATCACCACCTTCTTAAAACAGCAGCTCACGGCCCCCATCCTCACAGACCTTTAGTCCCTAATCAAGCGTGGGGGGAAAGAGCTTTAAAAATTGTCACAGACAAAGGCAGACTTCTCACCTACTTTCAAAATATGCAGATATCGTGCTTACCATTCTTTTTCACCCTTTTTTGAGGACAAAGGATTTTGGAGGGAAAAAATTACTTTCCACCCGTCTTTTTCTTTCTTTCCTACACTTAAAAATCACTGTCTCAAACAAACTTACACTTCCATTCACTTAACTTCTGCACTTTTCTCATCTCCACAAAGGCAGTGAGGAGAAACAGACCAAACGGCCATTTTGATTTCTAAAATCTCGCTAGAACATCACACAACACACCTTTCCCATTGTCAGAGTCACACAAACAGTCACAAACTCCCTGCAGGCACACAAACAAGGGAAAAAATCACACAATCCACACATGCTCCAAACATTTCACCAACTGGGCTCAACAAACACTCACACACAACACAAACTCCTCAACTTAATTCAGTGTCGTCTCAGTTGTTGAACCACAGACGAACACAAACCTCTCCGAAGTGCGCACTCATTTGTAAAATACACTGTTTATTCGTCTAATAATAACTTCACCACGTACTTATAGCTCAAATGTCGACTTATTCGCGCACAATCCATCGCAACGTTACGGCTGCGACACAGACACGTCGCGCACATTGTAAGACAAACAACGAAAAACCGCGTGGCCACAACACACCATGGAGCTTAACAAACAAACAAACGCGTACACTCAACAATTCATTTCTAAGCCAAGAGCTCTCGCTTGGTTCAAATTTTCCCCGCGGGTCATCTTTCACAGTCAACACTTCATCCAATTTATGTTCCAATTTCTTAACAGATGCGGCTGCCCGCAGCTAACTCATCCTTAGCCTTAAAAACAGATTCGCGCGGTAGCGTCTTACCAAAAACTCATCTCCTGCGCAAAACTCGTACGCTGGCAGAGCCGCTAGCTTAGCATCAGCCTCCTCATTCTCAAAATCACTTAACATCGTCATCCGCGCAACTTTCACAGAGCTATCCAACGCTAACATTCTAGCACAAACCAACATTTGGCTCACGACCCCACACCGTCTAACTTTTCTTCCATTCGAAGAAACTTATAGAAGTGTTTTTCACGGAGGTAATCAGCGTCTGGCGCTGTTTACACAATCAAATTCCACAAACACACCACATTTTACAACGGTGAGAACCAACCACTATCACAATTAGTGCGCATTCATACATTTAAAAGAGTTTCATACTTACGTTGACGCCGTGGTGGAAATGCGTCCAGCATCATGAACTCACTGTTCGCTTAGCGACCAATTCTGACTCTCGACCGTAAGTTTATGCAAATCGAACCTCCTTAGTTACGATCGAATTTTTTCGTCCATAATATGTAGTAATTAGTCGTTTTTAATATTTATAAAGTCAGTGACGTCTCACTTATGATACTACGATATAAGTATTCTCATTAATCCCCTCCAAAAAAAATATTTTTCTTTTTTTTTTTCAGACAAGCACAAACAAGACGAAAATGAAACAGATATTAAATACCTTTTGCGCGACTTCAACAAATATATCCTGGATCTTCACGGGCGGCTATATCACACAGCTCTGAACCGAAAAAACGGCAGGCTTCCTTTTATATCAATCCACGCACCGTAGCGAACTACGCGACATACGGGCGTTTAGCTCAGCAAACACTACGCGTGATCAACGCGAGCTGCTTATTTCACAACACACATCCGCAACACATAGTGCGATCACCACTAGCTGCTTATAACACCACAACAACAGAAACAGCCTATTCCTCCGTGGTACTCAATGTCTTATGCCGTTTAAAACGGCGAAGCGCTCCGACTTGACGTCACTTCCGTAAACACGGGGCATTTTTATGCGCGACTTAATATTTTCCCGGCTTCTTATTTAACACAACATACACACACCGAGGAATTATGTCCCTCGGTTTAGAAATTCCACACAGCACACACCTTGTTACCACACAGGCGGCTAATCCACTCCGCACTCCCAGTAGCTTATATACTGACGGCTTATTCATACGAAAAAAAAAAAAAAAAAAAAAAAACACAACCTATTCCACCGCGGAAAAAACTCCCATGCATGGTTCAATGTCGTAGTAATTTTCAAAATCGAGGAATTTCCGTCCCACCGTAAGAAATACTACTACAACCCCCCTAACTTGTTCACAGATCCCAAATATAACTTAGCACAGACGAAATGCAACCGTATTGATCCTAAACAACCAGAATTTCTCTACGTGGATAAAATGTCCACTCACCTCGTTAATATTTTTGCGCTTTAGAAATCCGGTGTTCAGGATCAATCACAGCTGTTGAAAAACGTCTCAATAAGATCACGTCAGGGTCACCATTTTGAAGGAATATTTTGATTACTATATTAAGTGTAATCTTTGCGTGTCCAAAATAATTGTATTCAGGATCTGATGAAGAAGTTTTCTTGCAAGAATTTATTTAGAGGCCTCTAAAGACACAGTCAGGACACCACATCAGAATGCAACGTGATGACCTCAAGTGTGTGACAATTTACAAAACATCGACTCATTTATACAAAAAAGATAAAAGGTTCCTCCTCCCGGCTCTTGATTGAACAAAGGGCAGACATGTCATCTCCTAGTGAACAAATCTGTAATGTTGTTAGTAAGCAGACGTTTACATACAGACATGTTGATTCCAGGTTGGCCAAAGGTGTAATCTTATTAGTAAACAGACATTTACATACAGTTCCCCTTCTTGACTGGGGCAACAAATGCAATTAGGATCTAACCCCAGACTTTTAGACTCCAATGGCAAAAGGCTCTAAATAACATCATGCACATTCCTATCTTCAATAGCTTTGAGGGTGAGAGGATAAAATAAAGTTCACAAAATCATTACTCCACTGTATTATTTTAAACACTCATGATTATATCACATTGATATGCCTATAAGTAAACTCAAAAACAGTAAAACATCAAATTGAAAATATTAAATGTCTTCAAAAGCCAGCGAGAAGAGAGGCGGACACTCACCCCCGCGTTCGCTGTTTAATGCATCCAGCTTTAGACTAGAAGGCAGGAGGTCGGCCATTTTGGAAATAATTTGTTGGCTGAGCCATTTGCAGCACTCTGAACAGTGGTGTTGGTGCTTCTGGACAGCCTCTCTACCCCGCAAGATCCAGAATCTTCTACACAGTTTGCCCAAAACTCTACAGACCTGAATGGGCGAGTTTCTTGTCAAAGTTTGCAATGATTAGCTATGTAATAGGATGATGAGGGGCTAGGACAGAGGTCGGCATCGAGGGCAGGTTTTTGAATGTTGCCCTTCTACAGCACAGCTGATATATGATCAGCTCATCAGCAAGCTCTGCATAAGCCTGATGAACCTGTTGATTGGAATCAGCTTTTGTTGGAAGTGAGAAACCTCCAAAACCTGCGGGACTCCGGCCCTCGAGGACCGAGATAGCCCACCTCTGGTCTAGGACAATAGGATGCAAAGTGTCTGAGCTGATGGAGTCACAATATCTGAGTTGGCCCCCAACATGGATCAAGTGAATCTCTGAGTCATATTCTGGAGCCAGAGTGAGTAGTTTGCTGCTGGACGGTATGGACTTTTGAGAGGAGAGGAGGGCGAAATCCTCTGGGAAACAGTCACTTGGGATCTGTCGGAGCAGGGAGCGCTCAGCTTCTCTGAAGGATTCAGTTGTGGGTTTTGAGTCAGTGACCTCCCCGTAACTTGCTCTAACTGTAGCTTCCATTAGTTCTGGGAAATGATTGAACCCGCCGGGGAAGTGGTGATGAGGCCACAGAATTGACCTTTGCGCAGCTGAGCTAAATCCTCGGGGCAAGAGAAGTTGGGACAAGAAGGCCAAGTGGATTCTCTGTTGTGAAGAAAGGTGGGTCCGGAGTTCCAGTGGCTGTGACTCTGGATCAGTGAGAGGGCCAATCCACGAGTGATGTCATCACCTGGATTCTCGCTGGAGTTTACGCAGCTCCATGAACTGCTCTGTTAGCTTCTGGGTATCCGCGACTCTTGTATCGCCGAACACCTTGTAGTGGCAGTAAGGAGACTGCAATCAGGACAACACAGTGGTGGAGTCGGTCCAGGAGGTTGTCTCTGAGATGGGAACTGTGCGCTCTCGTTTCATGACTGCACAGAGCTGAGCTCCAATGTGGGAAGCACAGAGTTCTAGTCTTGGGATAGACTGCTGGCGGACTGGAGCAACACGGGATAATAAGCATGGAGAATAGTAGTGCGCCTGGTATGGATGTCATGGGTTTCCTCTTCAGAAAACAAAAACAAAACAGAATTGAATATACAGAAGAGTTTACTGAACAAAGTCCATTACAAACTATGCGATCAGAATATGCTGTATAGTAGGGCTGTATGATATTGAACAAACATGCAATATGTGATATACTGTAGTTGTGGAATATAGCGATAAATATTGCCATATTTAACTCGTTGACGGGAGGACAGGACATGACTATAGTCTATCAGGGTGGGGGAAATGTGGATTCCATCAACTTCTTAATGAGGCTCTTCTCAGTCATCCAGACTTCATCAACTATAGTCTTCCTCAACTGCTCAAGGCCTGGACGATCACTCCCCTGAGAAAAGTTGGGTAAGAAATTTACTTCTGCTCACTTGGGTCTTTTAATGTTGGAATGTGAAGGTTCATTTTCAGGATTATGGGTACTTCTTTTCCCAGCAATAACCTCATTAACCTTAAGTCACCTCCTGACAGTCAGCACATCCCATCTTGTTCCTGAAATTACCCTAAACTTGAGACTGTTTTTCAATCTATTCCAGCCAGTCTAAGATCCTGCTTCCTTCAAGCAGGGATGTTTGACGACAAGAGCCTCAGAAGCCATTGCAATCTCTTCATCACTTGGGTATGCCTTAAAACCATACAGAGTCAATGCAAGCTTTTCTAAAATGTCGTTCTTTGGTTCTTTTGTTAACTTAAGGTGTGTGTTGTCCCTCTCATATTCAGCATTTCGATTTCTAAGTTTCAGCTCAACATCAAATGCAAATATGGGAAAAGGGCCTGAAGGCCAACTATTGTGACACTCTGGTGATGACACATCTGAAAGTATAACAGTAGATGCAACAAGAGCTGGAGTCTTGTAAAAGTGTGTTGTGCACAAATGCTTTTTCTGACCATTCTTCAATGTAATTGAGGAAGATAAAGTTCCCATTATTGGGATATGGCTATGTTGTTTAATCGTAGATAGCAAAAAAAAAATTGCACATTCATGCTAGTGGCTTGGTTTATGCTTATAAAAAATGCTTTATTATAATAAAGATGAATTGTAAAAATGAACGGCAAAATGTCTGGACAGCCCAGGTTCGAGTTCATGTGCAGGTCACATGAAACCTCTGTTGGAAACAACCGTTGCTGCAAAATAATGCTTGCACACCAAAAAACACAAGCGTTTGACACCAGAGTCAACCCACCCATCTTCTGCATAAAACAACGACACATCAATGGACCCTGGAGCAACCACATGAAGACAACTTCACACTTTCACTTTGAAAGATTGTATAAAATTGGGTCTAGGTCTACATCATCTCTGCTAAGGCTAGGATAGGTGTAGCTGTCGACCCAGAGCGCTGCAGTATGTATAGACTCCTCTGTCAGGAATAAATTAGTTGGCTATTAACTGGTTGGTATTATAGTCCCTCTACGAAAACGAACACGCTTGGAACCTCCAGAGTTAATAGGTGATTTAAAACACAGGTTCCTTAACCGTCAAAGTCTGGATCTTCACAATGCAAATCAAAGTCAAGGTCAATTTCCAGTTGTTCTTTTATAATTTTAATCAGTGCATCAAAAGAGGCTGGTCGTGAGCTGAGTTTTAATTTTCGAGCCCTCATTGGTTGTGGGGAATGAGATGCAGCTACCATTGTGCTACTGAAAAGACAAAATCAGTGTATTAAAAAGAGGGTACCATATGCAGCTTGCAAATTGTTTAACCACACATTGACTAAACACAAAAAGTGATAAATAAACCATTCTTTATTACCTGAATTCAGTTGTGTGAGTGTCTGGGGGAAAAAACATGTAATTTTGATACTATATGTAAGTTGAGAACGTTACAAAAACTTGCCATTGGAACTAAGGAGATACCAATTTAACCAACATAACCTCTGGGAAACGTTACTGTAGTACGTTCTGGGAACCCAAAATTGTTGACTGGGCAGTGGGAACCAGTGTGTAACCAACACGTAACGTTTAGACAATGTAACAAAACATTACATGGAGCAACCAAACGCCCACCAAACCGGTCCCGCCCCCTCTTACATCCCAAACCTGTGTCGATCAGCAAGCTTTTCCTGCGCCCCTTTTACGAGTCACGAACATAAACTGATTTGGACCTATTTTATTTTATTAAACAGCAACAAGGCAGAATGCACAGTTTGTGACAAAACTGTCAGGTATTGTGGCAATACTACAAACCTCACAAAACATCTGAGAAACGTGCATCCAGAAGTACACGAAGAGTTAAGTGAAAAATGCAAGTGCTAATAGATAATCAGAGACGATATAAGCATTAGTGGCTGATGTGCAATATGAAACAATAAATATGGCGCTATAGTTTTTTTTGTCATCGTACATAAAAATAATTTTGCAGCACTGTTGAATATGCTTTGTAATAGAATGTCATACAACTTATTGGTGAAAAGCAAAGTTCATACCGTACTAAATAACAAAAAAAATGTAAAGGGACTACAGTGCCATATTTAACAGTGAAGTATGCTGTACACTACCTAAATCTGAGTCTCCATTGGTTTTGCTCATTTTTGATACAATGACAACTCAGCCCACATTGCTGCCAGTGCTAATTCCATAGGATAGCCAAGTAAACTACTAGCAAGCAAGTTAGATATAAAAACAAATAATATATTATTACTTAACATTTTAACCCTTTGATGCATAACATATTCACACCCCTTTTAATGCACAACATGGGTCAAAAATGACCCACATCAATTTTCTGTTATTTCATGCTGTGTTTCTTTGCTGCATCTTTTGAAATCTATGTATTTTATTATTTAATAATGCATGTATTCTTTAAAAATCTTGTTTTTGATTGCTACAAATCATAATTTATATTTTTCCTGCCATATCTTATGAACAAAAGTCATTTTTGTGCTACTACATCAAGTTTACAGACATGGATTTAAAAAAAAAAAACCCGACCCATTCAACCAAGTGCAATTCAAAAACAAACAAGGGCATATTACAATAATATTTTTCTACAAATACTTATTTTAGATGTAATTTAGGGCAAACTATCATACATTTATTATATGAAACATGATCATTTGTAATTTTGGCATGTCTGTTTGATATACAGTATGCTGTATAGGCGGTTTAGCTAATAACTTGTGTACTTTGTTCTCCTACTGTACATCAGTGTGTTGTGGATGACCTAAGGTAGAAATTATCAATAATAACTTTGTATACATTAATATTGAGAATGGCTGAGCAATAAATAAAAAGCTAATTATCATTTATTTATACTTATTATTTTTAAGAAAACACCATCATTGATGGAAACTTAACCGCAAGCTATGCTAGCGGGTATTTTGCAAACGGATGGACAATTAAATGAACAAACATTGCAGCACTAAACATTTCAATAATGTGGCTTTGAGCACTCAACTATAGGCAGCCCTTCTCTGTCTTTGAGAAATTGTTTTTTGTTTTCGAAGCAATAGTCGTCCAAGAGGACTACAAATCAGAAGTTTCCCCCCGATGACTGTTGGCACTTCACTTGTTTTTCTTCTTTCAGACTGACTGGAAGCTTAAACGCATTGCTGCCTCCTAGTGGTGGGGAGGTATCATACAGTTATAAAGACCCACTGACAGACAGTACATTACAATCTCATATGTGCATATGCGTATAGTATTTGGCTTCTTTATTTGTGAATCGTGCGATCTGGCATTTTGTTTCACACTGATGATCCAGTTGTGCAGTTATTTATTCACTTATTGTGTCAATACACATTATTCAGTGTATTTAATTAAATCGTCTGGATTTGGTCTAAAGAGAGTCCAAATGAGAACTTGATTTAGACGTCTAAATCAAGTCTAAATATGAACTACACTGAACATTGATCAATTGCTGTTTAAAACGTAGTAATCAAACATTTTGCCATCATTTATTCAACCTACAGTTATTTATTTATTTAATAGTTATTATTTACTTGATTAAGTGTATCGTCTAGATTCGGGCTAAAATATAGACCAATTAAAGACGGGATAATTTTGGTCTTAAATTAGACGAGACGTCGAAATTAGACGTCTATGGCTCAGTGGGATGCTTTTGGAGTGTGGGTATGCCCTCTATGCGGCTTTTCATATGTGGCATGACCAGCTCTTTGCCCAGCTCCTTGATGAACAGTCGACATGCAATAGTGACACCAGCCATGTAACCAGGGTGCTCTGCAGTGAAGCTGGTGGTAAAATCATTGAGGGTGGCAATATCCAGCATATTGTACCACAGCACCTTGGGACACCTCCGTGTTCTCCGCTTGCATGTGTAAGTGCCAATTATCTGATCTGTTGAGTCCACTCCTCCTCCTTTTGCTCTAATGTAGTATTGAATCACATCGGGTTTCTTCTTCCGGGTGTCATCTGCTGCCTTGCCATCATGCATTGTGCTCAGATGGACAACAGCCTTTCCTTTCTTCTGCACATGGCTCACAATCGTCATATTAGCACTGAATCCAAATTCTATGAATCTTCCATGATTTGGATGGCTTCATGATAAGTAGCATGTCTGGCTTGTTCTGGTGAAGAGTCCTTAGATTGTCTCAGCCAGAAGGACACTGATGATGAAGTTGTCCATTGTGATGTTGCGATCAATGAGAAAAAGTGAGCAACAAAATATTCAACATAGGAGTCAAAATATGATCAATTCTAACATGTGCTAGAACGTATACATTTATTTCCATATTCTATATGCCCTTGTCTGTATGATTCCACCTCTCAATTTTAGGACGATGTTCTCCCCAAGGTGCCTCTGCACCTCCTGGCTGTCTCCCTGTGTAGACAAATCCATCTATTGCAAAGGGCAGTGGTTCTCAACCGCGGTCCTTGAGTACCCCTATCCGGCCTGTTTTCCATGTCTCCCACAGCGAACACAGGTGTTTCAAATGATCAGTTCATGAGCAAGCTCTGCATGAAGCCTGATAATAATCTTCAGCTGTGTTGGCTGAGGCAGACATGAAAATCAGGCTGGATAGGGGTACTCGAGGACCGGGTTTGAGAACCAGTGGCATAGGGGAACCTTGCATCACACATCCAGAAGATTTTTATTCCATACTTTGCCGGCTTGTTGGGCATACTGTATACTGCAAGAACTTGCACTTCCTATGGAATGGCACCAGCTGCTCATCTCTTGCGGCCAAAGTCACTGAGGATGAATCATCTTCTGCAATTGTCCAAGAAACTGTTCCACCCATGTCTGCTGCCATGTGGTCTATTTCCAGACGTAACGCCCTGGTCCTCTTGTCGTCAAACCGTATGAAGCTGCGGATATCCTCATATCTCTTGAGCCCCATGGTAGCCTTGTACATTGGATTTTGCATAAATTTAGATTTTTTTTACTTTGAATATGTGTGATAGTAAATGATGAAATACATTTATTTCAAATATTTAGCAAAGCAACACTCGGGCTTATATGAAATAGCAGAAAATAGATGTGGGTAAAAAATGACCCATGTTGTGCATTGGAAGGGTAGTAATGAAAATATTGTTTTTATTCAAAAAGTATGAAGATAAATAATAAAATAATGTTTAATGACCAAAAACAAGTTAATTGAGGAATACCTGGAATACTGAATGATAACATAACGTTATTGCAAAGATACTGATCATAAAAATTTGGTTGGGTCACTTTTGACACTTGTGCATTTAAGGGTTAAGAACCGAACCGGATATAAGATCCTTAGTAAATTTATACAATATGAAACTTGTATAATTTGGGAACTTAACCAAACAATATAAGTAGATGTGTGTGTAATCAAACTTTAAGCTGAAAACAATTTCTACCTAAAACTCAGCTACAAATTAGCTTGTTACAAAACAACAACGAACTCGATGTGGTGTGTTTTCTGTAATACTTGCAAAGGGAGACGTGGTCTTTTCGGGAATTTCTGCAGAATTTTGACGCCGCGCATTAGCGTCCCTGTCAATAATAGTTTCAGCATATGTTGGCCGCTGTCCAAGCCCCGCCACCCCACCCCCGAAAATTGTGGGAGTGTGTGTGTGTGTGTGTGCGCGCGCGCGTGCATGTGTATGTGGTCTTGTTTTTGTTACATAGTGAGGCCAACATTTCGGGATTTCACAGAGTTGTGGGGTCCATGTGTCCATTTAGCTGGGCCCCACAAGTTTTGACCTATTTTTGAGGGTCAAGACTTGGTTTTAGAGTTTAGGTTTGAATTGGGTTATGGTTGAGTTTAGGGTAAGGAAGAGGGGTAGGCAATCATTTTTGATGGTTGGAGTTAGGGGAAGGGGTTAGGAAATGCATTATGTCAATGAGATGGCCACACAAAGATAGTAAAACAAACGTATATGTGTGTGTCCATGTGTGTATGTGTTAAGAAAAAAATCTATATATAAAATCTGTAGTGTAATAAAAAGACAAGCATTGATTTCTCTGCTGCGGTGTCACGTTATTTTGTGTCTCTACGGCGAAAATGGCAGTTTGTGCCCATATACACTTACAGTAAATGCAAGTATATAAAGTCCGTGGTCTGGCGTGTCAACAAACATGACGCTTGCAGTAAAGAACCACACTTATGGAGCGAGGACAAAAACCGACATTTAATTTAATTTATTTATCTATAGATTTTATTTATCATGGTGAGTGTCATAAATATGTCTTTTATTGAACCGTATAGTAAGTTAAAGTGGAAATGACGTTATTTACGTAATTACGTTGTCCGTGCGTCGCGGTCCAAACGGGGTAACCCGAACACAAATGAGCATGTAAACGGTAGTAACTCTGTCCGCCATGCATGCAAACGTGTTACCTCGATTGTTTCAGAAACCGGAATTCTGACCAAATATTGACTGGATGTAAACATAGTCATTTATTTGAAATGAAATTACACAAAGTAGATATTTAGCAAAGTGATATATGCCTTATTAAATGATGGCTGCAATTTGCCACATGCATAGAAATACATAGGTGAAATTAATTCTGAACACGTTTTGTGATGCCCCATGCTGGTGATAACATAAAGCCACATCCTACATGATAGTAGAATTCAAGAGCTTTGTAAAACAGTTAGTCCCATGTTTATACCCCTGTCATTTTTCGGTTGTGTGGGGTTGGGTTTTTGTCTGTGGTTGGTGTTTTTTGTCTTGTGTTCCTGGTTTCTTCACTTGTCTCGTTATGTCTAACCACGTCCACCTGTGTGTCTTCCCTTCCCCGGGTGTGTCTCATGAGTGTTGGTGTATTTAGGCCCCGTCCACACAAAAAACAGTTTCATTGTTTTGCGCAGCCTCCTTAGCTTGCTTATGCTTTTGCAGCAAAAATATTTTGCTTCTTGCTATTCCCACGTTCAACAAGCAGTGTTGTACTTGAATCACCGTCATTGTAACTTCTCCTGTGTTTGTCTTTTTCATGTTGTTTTGATACATAAAAAAAATGTTATAAGTTCGGCAATGCCGAGTAAACTTATGGCGTTCATTACAATTATAGCCCGATTGCCAGTTGTGTAAATTAGTTGATGACAGACAGCCAATAGTTAGTTTCCTTACTGAGGAGCTGTCAACACGGATCTACTGTATGATTGTAATATTTTACACTTTGCCACCAGATGTCGCTGTGGGGGGATGTTTCAAACATTCCAAAAGATCGATTATTTTTGTGAATCAATCGTTTCAAATGATTTGATCCATTTCTGCCATCCCTACCTGTAGCACAGGGAGTTGAGGAAGGTAAGCGGCGGGACACAAATAACTGAGGAAATAGATTATGAGGCAAATTCAGAATAAAAAAACACTTGGCAGAATTACTACTTACTGGCTCGATGCATGAACTCATGATGGAGTGTGTTTTTCTGGCGAGGAGGTGGAGTTGGGGACCATCTTATGAATACACAGCACTGATGATGATTGCCTGCACCTGGTCCCAGCACCACTCGTCGCTCCAATTCTGCACATTGCAGAAGCTAGAACACACACACACACACACAGGCCCGGCTTGAGAAGATGGGACCCCGGGCAGTTTCCTGGTGAGCCACCAGGGGTCACTATTTGGCTAATTGCAAAATCAGCCAATAAGGTGCTTTTGGTAGTTATCGCCCTAGCTAGCTTCCATGGTGCTCGTTTACCTGGTAGGCATCAGGGGCTAAAGCCAAACTGTGACAGCGTTTTTACTTTCTGGACCTGGATTTGCCACCCCCCTCTCCACACACACACACACACACACACACACACACACACACACACACACACACACGCACCCACACACACACACACACACACACTTTTTTCACAATTGACGGGGACGACACGCGTAAGCAGCGCAATGTGGTGATTGTGATTTAGTAAGGGATTCAGTTGTTATTTTAATTTTTGATCAAATACACTATAAATATCGATGTTGGTTGGAATGTGAAGCTATTTTAGATTGATACACTAATACGCCAAAATATTATACATCTTCAATAAATGCTGTAAATTAAAGTGGACCAGTCTGAGCCCTGAAACTCTAGGGCTGAAAATGAGTCCCAGTCTGCCCTAAGCGCACACACACACACACACACACACACACACACACACACACACACAGACTATACTAGCAATCCGGACAGTTTTTTTTTTTTTTTTTTTTTCCTTCTGGGAGATCTTAGTATTGATCATTTGAAATGTCATCATCATTGTTCTCCCCTTTTTTTTTTTTTTCTTTTTTTTTTATGTGTGTTTGTGCGTGCGTGCGTGTGTGTGTGCGTGCGTGAGAAAGAAAAAAAAAGAATTCCCATACCGTTCACCTAAACCGAACACTTCAAAATCCAGCCAGAGTCGTGGGGCCGCCAGGAGACCCGAAGGGGGACCAAAGAAAAGAAAGAAAAGCGAAGCCCAGCACCGACCAGACACCACCCACCGGGCCACTAACCTTCACCAACCCCAGAGACATCTAAACTCCAACAAATCAGGGAAACCTCAAGGGCCCAAAGGAGAAACTGAGGAAAGGTAGAAAGGACAGACGAAGCAGAGTGAGATCCACAGACACCAGCCTCCACCGAATCAATGACCTGAGGGAGTGGTGTGGTGTGGTGGATCTAGCATGCATGAAAATCTCCACCAAAGAGGGGAGCCGTCGACCCCCGCCAGGACAGAGCAAGCGCAACACCTCAGGGCCCCCCAGGCCGCGGCCGCGCCAAAGGACGACCCCCGGGCCCCGCAGGGGCCACCGGCCGGAAAGAAAACCCCGGAGCAGGAGCGCCCCCCACCCCAACGCGGCCCGCGCCCCCAACCCAACGCAGCAGGACGGGGCACTGCAGGCCCACCAGGCACCCCACCGGCCCACAACCCCCGCTCCCCCCACGACCCCAACGCCCCCCCACCCCAACCCAGCCCCAACCGCCCCCAGGTCCCCAAATCCCCAGACACCCTCCCCACCCCAGCACCCCCCACCCCGGCACCCCCACCACCACCCCCCCACCAACCAAGCCGCCCCCACCCCCACCAACCGACAGTCCCCCAGTCCCCGACTCCAGACCCCGGGGACACACCGCACCCAGGCATCTGCGCCGAAGAGGGGGCCGGGCAGCGGAGCGGAGAGGACACCCGCGCCCACCCCACCACGCGGAGGGACGGAACACCAGGGGCAGAAGGGGAGATGGGGCCACCGGAGGACGGGCGGCACCCCCGAACCCCAGGCCCAGCGGGGAGAGGCCCCGGTCGTCACCCCAATGATCTAAGTGAAAAACTAACCCTGTTACTAAGCACACGGACAGGCGACCGCAGCACTGCTCCATACTGCGGCCTGCCCCAACCGATGCCCCCCCCCCCCCCCCCCAGTTGTGTGGTGCATTAAAATTTGGAGGGGAGCTGCAGGGCGGAGACGGTGTCTCCACCCCACCCCACTCCCCCCCAAAGTGTGTTATGTGCCCTAAAATGTATTGTGCAAAACTAGTGCAGTGAGTTAAGAGGAGCGACCAGCTGGGCCCCCCCCAACCGGGGGGGGGGGGGGAGGCGCACCCGCCCACCAAAACCCCCACCCACCCCACCGGGACCCCGGCGGGGCTCGCCCCCCGGATACCGGGGCCCGCCCGAAGTGCCCGGAGGCCCACCGGAGCGGGGCGGGCACAACACCAAATCCCGCCCACTCCCCCGGCCCCCGGAGCGCCGAGACCCGGGCCACGGATGGAACCCCCGGCCCAGGGGAGGGGGAGGAGGGCGGACAGGGGAGGGGGAGGGGACGGGGGAAGGAGACGACAGGAAGGGCAGGAGGCAGCGGCAGGGCCGCAGAGAGAGGGGGAGAGGAGGAGGAAGGGCGACGAGGGAGAAGGGACAGGGAGGCGGAGGACGGGCGGGGAGAGGTGAAGAGGGAGAGGAAGCAAGGGGGAGGAAGGGGGAGGGGAGAGGGAACCACGGGGCACCCCGGCGGCCCACAGGCCCCGACCTGCGTCGCCGGACCCAGAGCGACGGACCGCGCCGGGGCGGCGCCGCCCCGGACACCAGGGAGAGCCCCGCAACACAGCACCCCCCACGAGACCCAGGGAACGACCAAGACGCAGCCGCCACCCAGCAGCCAACAGAGGGGCAGACCCGCCCACGCCCAGCCAGGGGGGACAGCACCTGTAGAGTTAGTCCCCTGGCATGCAGTGAATCCGAATATTAGCCCTTAGTGCCCATTGGAGGTGAATCTGCTCGATCCTGTTGGCAGCAACTGGGTTCCTGACTATAAAAATACAACCATTAGTTACAAACTGTCAAATGCAGAGACATCAATGTAAGTTATCACAATGTGGTGGCTCTCGCTAACAATCAGAATTAAATAACCAGAAATAGGTTAAAATATTCTATATACGTAGACCATATTTCTATGAATTTTGATATTTGTTTTTTATTTGAGGCCGATATTTTTTCCATTAAAATGTGATTTATGAGGAGGTTAGACCATTGGTCGATATTCAGAGTTTGTTTATTTTTCCAGTTAACAAGAATTGTTTTTTTAGCGATAGTAAGGGCTACAAGTGTAGATTGAAATTGTTTATGTGGTAGGTCAGTTGTTGTTAGGTCACCTAGCAAACACAAGTTTGGAGATAAAGGTATCCTATAGTCCAAGATAGCGGAAAGTTTTTCTAAGACTTTAGTCCAGAAATACATAACCGGGGTGCATAACCATAAAGCATGAAAATAAGTGTCTGTAGTGTTTTGTAAACACTGGAGACAAATGTCGGAGTCGGAGAGGCCCATTTTCTTCATCATATATTGAGTAATGTATGTTCTATGGATTATTTTGTATTGGATAAGTTGTAAATTTGTGTGTTTTGTCATTTTAAATGCATTTTCACAAACTTGAATCCAAAAGTCAGATTCCGGAGCTATAGACAAGTCTGTCTCCCATTTTAAGATGGGTAAAGACATTTTATCCGTATATGAAAGTAACTTATATATTTTTGAAAGTTTTTTTGTTGTTGTCGGAGAAAGCTTGGTAATATCTTTAGCTAAGCCAGGCGGTTGGAGCGTACCCTGAAGTGTTGGAATTTGTTTCTTTATCATATTTTTAACTTGCAGATAATGTAAAAAATTTCCGTTTGTTATTTTGTATTTTTGGAGCAAAGATGTATATGATATAAACATATTATCTGAGAAGAGATGGTGAAGATGTGTGATTCCTTTCTGCTCCCACACACCTAAATAAAACGTTTGGTTGTTAATTCGAAAGTCAGGGTTATGCCATAGGGGAGAAAGCCCACAGGGCTCCACTTGGGCTTTTGTAATTTCTAATGCCTTCCACCAAGCAGTCAGGGTGGCGGAGATCATTGGGTTTTTAAAACAATTATGTCGCTTAATCGATGTTGTAATAAAGAGTAAATCTAGAAGTCTGAGGTTATTACAATCCTTCTGTTCTAGTTCCAGCCAACAGTTAGTATCTCTGTTGGGTTGTGCCCATAGAACGATATATTGTAGCTGGTTAGCTATATAGTAGTACATAAAATTTGGTGCCTCTAGACCACCTTTGGATTTACTTTTCTGAAGAGTAGATAGACTAATCTTTGCTTCTTTTTTTTTTTCCAGTAAAATTTTGTAACGGCTGAGTCCAACAACTGGAACCATTTAGCCGTAGGTTTAAATGGAATCATTGAGAAAAAATAGTTTATTTTAGGTAAAACTTTCATTTTAACGGTGGCTATTCGTCCTATTAAAGAAATAGGAAGATTATTCCAGCGTTCCAAGTCACTATGAATGTTATCCAGAAGTGGAGAAAAGTTTAAATGAATTAAATCAGTTAATTTAGGTGAGATTTTTATGCCTAAGTATTTTAAATTACCTATAGGAAATGAGTAATGTGGGTCCTGGCTTGCAGGGTTCCATGAATTTTCTGTAATAGGTAGAAGTGTTGATTTTGTCCAGTTAATAGAATAATCTGACAACTGTGAGAATTTAGTTATTAAGTTAAATACTTCCCCTAACGAAATCGCCGGGTTTTCTAAATAAAGTAAAATATCATCGGCATATAGATTAATTTTATGTTCTGTTACCCCAGAGTGAATTCCTTGAATCCTTCTTTCCTGGCGTATGGCTATTGCAAGTGGCTCGATAAATATTGCAAATAATAAAGGGGATAGTGGGCATCCCTGTCTTGTGCCTCTCTGTAAAATAAAGCTCTTAGATATAATCCCGTTAGTAGTAACTGTAGCTTTGGGAGAATCATATAATACTGACACCCAGTGGATAAATGATTTCCCAAAGCCACATTTATTTAAAACAGCAAAGAGGAAGGACCAGTTAACTTTGTCAAAAGCTTTTTCTGCATCCAACGATATAATAACTGCCTTCTTATCATGCCGCTGTGACATGCTAATAAGGTTAAAGAGCCTCCTAATATTATTAGTAGAGTGACGATCTTTAATAAAGCCTGTTTGGTCGCTATGAATAATTGTCGAGATTACTGTTTCTAGTCTAGATGTGAAAGCCTTAGTAATAATTTTGATATCAGTGTTAATTAGTGAAATCGGACGGTAACTTGATGGAAGGGTGGGGTCTTTTTCTGGCTTTAATAAAAGTTTAATTGCTGCTGTATTCATGTGTGGACGTATGTAACCATTAGTTTTAATTTCTGTTACTACTCTTAAGAATAGCGGAGCAAGCATTAGCCAGTAGTGCTTAAAAAATATAGCCGGATAACCATCTGGGCCAGGTGCCTTGCCATTAGGCATACTATCTAGAGCACTGTACAACTCGTTTATAGTAAGTGGCGCTTCTAACATATCTTTATATTCAGTAGTTAACTGAGGCATATTTAAGCTACTGAGGAATGCCTCAATATGCTCAGGGTTAGGTTTGTTAGTTTCTGAGTATAGGTTGCGATAATAGTTATAAAAAATTTGATTAATTTCTTCTGGTGATTGTGTACATTCACCAGTTGTCCCTTTAATAGCCGTTATAAGAGATTTTTCCCGATTGCGTTGAAGTTGGTTTGCAAGAAATTTACCTGATTTGTTATTATATTCAAAGTTGTTGTATCTCAATTGTTGTATTATAAACTCTGTCTTTTTAGTTAGCATATCGTCTAACTGTATTTTTGTATTTTGTAAGTCAGTCCATATTTGGTCATTTGGGTTTATTGCGTACTCATCCGTCAGTTGTTTAATTTTATCTTCCAAGTCATTTTCAAATTTTTGATCCTGTTTCTTTTTATAAGATGAATATGATATAATTTTACCTCTAATTACTGCTTTCCCAGTTTCCCAGAGAAGAGATGGCGATAGGCCTGGAGAGTCATTTATTTCCAAAAAGTCTGCCCACTCTTTCCTTATAATTTTATCAAACTCTGCATCGTTTAGCAGTGAGATGTTAAAACGCCATGTTGGTGGTGGTTTAAAGGTATAATCAACTTGTAGGGAAAGTGAGACTGGTGCATGGTCGCTAATAATAATAGGATGTATTTTTGTAACAGTTTTATCAGCAATAGAGTTATTTGTAAGAAAATAATCAATTCTTGAAAAAGACCGGTGTACAGCGGAAAAGAAGGTAAATTCCTTCTTATTTGGGTTTTTAAGTCTCCAGCTGTCGACGAGGCCAAAATCATCCATATATTCCCCTATTACTTTAGTAGATTGTAATCGCCTTATACATGTTGTGTTATTAGAACGGTCTATTAATGGATTTAAGACTGTGTTAAAGTCTCCTCCAATAATAATAGTAGAGTTCGCTGCTAAATCAAACAGCTGAGAGAAAAATTCATGGAAAAAGGCCGGATCATCATTATTAGGGGCATATAAATTGCCAAGTGTATATATTTTATTAAATATAGTTACCTGAATAATAATGTATCGGCCCTCTGGGTCTGTTATTATATTATTTAGAGTAAAGAGTAAATTCTTATGTATGAGTATACAGACTCCTCTTTGTCTGCTGTTATAAGGGGCAGAGTATGCTTGGCTAAAATTCTTATCAATAAGTAATTTTTCTTCAGATTTTTGTAGGTGGGTTTCTTGCAGGAGGCAAATATCTGCTTTTAATTTTAAGAGATGGTCTAAAGTTTTTATTCTTTTTGCCTGTGAGCGAGCGCCACAAACATTCCAGGAAACCAGAACTAATTTATGCATACAAACAATATAGGCTCAGTCCTGTGTAAATATCTGCATAGGCCATTTGTCAATACTGGCATGTTATAGGATAGAATCAAAGTAGTTAGGTGATTTATATAATTTGTGTAAAATATAAGGAAATGTGTAAGTAAATATAACAGTGAAAAAACAGGTAGGGATGTGAAAGTGAAGGAAGTTAGTGGGGAGTTAAACAACATTATAATACACCAGTAACTGGTAACCCAAGCGAGATTTTTTTGTTATTTTTTTGTTTAAATCTACTTAAATCCTTTCACCTCAATCCGGACAGTTTTTAATGGCATAAAACTGCACCGGTGTGCTGCCATTGCTATAGAGCAAAAATCATTAGTCAGTCTCTGGCGCCATCCAGTGGATTAAAGGTGTAAGCATTCTCAACAAACAATTTTGTTTTCCCCCGTCTGTTGACTCGCAACTGAAATGGTTGAAGCGGTAACCACGGGAAATGCTTTATAAAACGAGGTTTACAGATAGAATGTTCAAATTATAATGACAATCTATGTGTCAAAAGATGGCACGTTTTGCTTTGTGTAGGTAAAACGTTTTACTCAGCTGCAATAGTTAAGAAATGTCAGCATGGTGCCATTTTGAATTTGTACATGTATTAACAACCCTGGTGACGTTTCAGCTCCCTAGTGTTTTTTCCCAATGCTTTCTCTTTGAAAAATGCATCAAATCCGCCATAACCCTCGTGATGATAAGCGGTTCAGATAATGGATGGATGGATGGATTATATATGTATTTCTTTTTGAACTGATGTTTGGTTGGACAATGTTGAAGGTTATTCTTCAAACTTTCACTCCACAAACAGGTACACAAGCACTTTTTGTTATTGTCTTGAATACTTTGTTTAGGTTATATATACCCCTTTGGTTATAGCCATCCTCTCTTTCAGAAACATAATTATTATTATTATTATTTTTATATATATATTTCCAGGCAGCAGCTTATGTTTTAGCTGTACAGTTTTAAATTCCTCAAGATTAAACAATATTAAATGTTTTAAGTGTAGAAACCATGCATCCGGCATGATGGGCTGCTTTCATTGCTCTCTTTATTTCAGCATAAAAAGGTCATAGTGAATTCTTGTTGATGCCTCCCCAAACTTCACAACAATCATTTAAATGAGGTAACACAAGCGAGTATTCCACTATGTGCAATGACTTCTGGCCGAGAAATTTTGTTTTGTTTTGTTTTAGCCAGGATAGAGATGAATGGGCTGATTTTTATATAGCACTTTATCTACACCATTTGGTTCCCAAAGCGCTTTATAAAGATGTTTTTTGAGAATGTGAATGTGATACAGTATATATTCTACAATGTGAGACTACTATCAGATTTTTATAGGTACCAATTGTACAACCCAAAAACGAGTAAGAGTGAATAATTCAGGACTTTGCTACTGAGACCCTTGTATTGACAAACGCCATTAGTAATATTACAAGCTTAACAATTTATACAATGACATGTTTATTAACTACATTGAACAAAGTGTTTGCAATAAATTGTTCTTGCCAGCAATAGAATGTATTTCCATGTGTTCTCTGTGCCTTCAGGTCATTAATCTTTCACTCGACTAAACTTCACTAACCAGCTTTCACAATGTAATAGGAATGGGCAGAAATGTAAATTATAAAATGATCATCCTAGCCCACTATTTAACAATTAAATTGACTCAAATGGTGGCACTGAGTGCAATGGTAATTGGTGGAATGTTTTATTCAAGAAAACAAAACTCTTGTTAATAACCATCCTTTGTTAATAACCAATACATACAAATTAAGTGATGATGGGAACAGATCTCAGCAATAACCCTCGAGTCCCTATTAAACACCAACGCTTGAAAGCAAAGGACAAACATAAAAAAAATAAAATAAAAAAAAAACAGCGAGTGCAATGTGCATCAACACATTTTGACATTGATTACACAAATTTGTACATGAAGACATTTGCATATGGAGCCACAGATTAGAGCAGGGGTGGTCAAGTTCGGTCCTGGAGAGCCACAATCCAGCCATGTCTCCCTCCTTTGGCGCAGCTGAATCTGTTATGGTGTGGTCACGGAGCGGCGTGGTGTCTGTCGGCGTGTGGAGTAGAGGACCCAAAGTGCAGGGAGGCAGGAGAACCACGGCAGGAGTGCGGGTTGGACTGACGTACTTTATTGTACAGAAAAACACTAACCAGGGTACTGGTTAGTATTAAATAAACAAGGAACTGAAAATATACCAAATCAAAGTGACAGACAGAACTCGGGGGGTTGACCGTAACAAGCGGCAATGATCCCACACGGACTTATCACCACCCGGGAACTAAATGCATCCACATTAATTGGGTAACTAGCCACACCTGGGGCCAGGCACAAGTGGCTGAGGACCCGGATTGGTCAACCCGCGGAAGGGCGGGAACCCACTCAGGGCCCTCAACCAAAGCCAGATCTCCCCAGACATGACAGAATCCAATGATCAGCAAGCTTTTCAGAAGCCGAATAACGATCCTGATCATGAATCAGGTGTGTTAGTGGAGAGAAACATGGAAAACAGGCTGCATAGTGGCTCTCGAGGACCGAACTTGGCCACCCCTGAATTAGAGCAATTTTATTTACAGATATTTTTGCAAAGCAAACAGAAAATGCCAGGGCAAACTAACAATCCAGGCAAAATAGCATAGAACATTTGACATCTAATACAGACAAAAAATAGCTGGGTACTATGACTGGACGATTGTGAAAAAAAATAACCACAATTATTTTGGATTGAGATTGAAATCATGATTAATAAAACAATTATTTGTTGATTTTAAAACTTAATATTTTTTACAACTATGATCATAGCCTTTAGGGGTGGGAATTTTTAGACACCTCACATTTCAATTACGATTCACAGGCTACGATTCGATTATAAAATGATTATTGATCCATTTTTAATTCATTTATATTGATGCACTTTTTACAACACACATTTGATTCATCTGAGTAAGTATTAATCACTTGGTGCAATGGATAAAAAAAAACAACCTCACGGTTCAGATCAGATAATTTTTCGGATCAGCAAAAAAAAAAAAGAGCTTAATAGAACTTTGTCTTCCTTTTATTTATAAAACACTTGTTCCCATTAAATAAGATTCAACTCAAATCGTCAAATATGTCCATTTAGAATGTAGGAAATGAATGACAAACTAGCTTATGTTCACATCATTAAAAAAGAGGCAAAGACAGAAAGCAAAGCCACAGTTGTTGGACTACCGATACTTTCAAATCAGCCAGCTGTGCACTTACTGCTCACAGCTAGCCACTAGCCGCTAACACCGGAGACTTGTGCCGAATCACACAATGACGGCGTAATAAACTTGAAGTTTCTTTGCACCCTAATTTAGCAATTGGTATGATTTCGGGATGGCGACGTGTTGATGCTGGCATATAATGGCAATGAAAAATTACAATAAGGCAAGCCAAAATGTGTAGAAGAAAAGTCAAGCTTGCCGACAGCCGGTTATGCCCACCATGCAGGCCAACTTCAAAATAAAAGCATACTAAGGCTATATTGCATGGCGTCAACGTATTCTTTCTTGAGCTTTATTTTGAACTTAGCCTTTGTTCAGGCGACATGTTACGTTATTGAATGTTTGTAGCTTTCTTGACAAGTCACAGAGGCGGCGCACTGACATAAACTACTGACGGTTGCTTTTAATTTGAAGTGCCCGACCTAATTAAGGACTCGTTTCACTCGTATTTGCCAAAATGCTCCCATACATGCTACTTACTTGATCGAAGAGTTTTTTTCTCTGCCATCATGTGAACGTGCTTTTCAAATTAAAAGCAGCTTTTTGGCTCTCACGGAGAGCTTGGCATCATCCATGTTTGTTTTTGTCTGCGCGTGTGCTTCCCAAAGTGTCGTAGAGATACAGGCACAGCGTTACGCAATATTTTGAACATTTTGAATACCTTCATCTAACATATTTTAATCATTAAAATGTGCAAGTTTGTGGCTCGATTCAGACCCGTCCATGTCTGAATCGCGATGCATCTAAGAATCCGAAATTTCTTCACCCTAATAGCCTTATGCCCATTCATCCCTTCATGTTAATTTTGCTTTTATTTGCGGTAGATGACCACAGGTGGCAGTGTAGTATGGAGGTAAATATGGTGCAAAACTAACTTGTAAAAAAAGTCTAAATTTGTATCTGTAAAAGTCATGATTTGTACCTGTAAAAAAAAAGTTGTGTCTGTAATAAAAATTTGTACCTGAAAAAAAAAATGTGTATGTGTAAAAAAAAAAATCGTATCTGTAAACAAAAAAATTGTACCTGTACTGAAAGTGTAAATTTTTGTAAAAACTTTTTTTTTTAACTGTTTGCAAAGCATACATTGCAAAAATACTGACATTTATCAAGAAATTGTAATATTTAAAATAAAATGATTAAATACAGAGGATAAAGGGTTGAGGTTAAAATACCTGTAACGGCTTAAAGATCCACTCTAAAAACGTTTTGTTTTCATTTTATTATGATAGTAAGAGTACAGATGCGTGAATATAATGTTAGTCAAATACAAGTAGCTGAGTACTGTCCACTTTTGGTTATAGGTTTAGGTTATCTTGTAAAACATTCAATAGTGTTCTGTAGCTCTATAGTAATTTTCACATCTAAGCACTAAGCAGCTGTTTATGAGGTATTTTTTTTTTTGATTTTTTTTTTTTTACAGGTACAAGCTATTGGTCGTATGTTTACACTGGTAGGCTTCAAATCATGAAATAAAAATCGTGACTTCAATGTATTCAGTTTTCGTGACAACAACATGAGATGAGCTAGCGAGCTAGCTAGCTAGCACCGGATTACGAGCTATGTTCGTACAATAAATCTTACCTTCATACTAAAACTTCTTTCTTTCTGCCCACTTGGAGTGCTCTGCATGTCAACCAACGTTTAAGCTGTTCCACACGGTGTTTGTATATTAAACCATGTTGAAATTTTCACGCTGGGACGTCCTCTTCTTCCAAAATGACGCGTAAACTGGTGTGGGCCGGTGGCTACTGGGCGTCATTTGAGTTCAACCCACTGTCGTTCGCTCAACCAATGAGGTTGAGCTTTAGCCCGCCCAAATCCTCCAGAGCCCGCCCTCTTCTTTACGAGTACAAATCACGGCGCTCTACAAGTACAAATCAGTTTGCTACATTTGTAGCGGTATATTTGGTGCAAAACTCACGTCACCGGACAGCAGCAGAAAAAACACTTGTGACTCCTAGTGGCGACTTCTTTGACTACAAGCTGTCATTTCTACAAGTACAAATCACAACTTTTACAGATACAAATTTACACTTTCAGTACAGGTACAATTTTTTTTTTGTACAGGTACAAATCATGACTTTTACAGGTACAAATTTGTTTTCACAAATACAATTTTTCTTTTACACATACACATTTTTTTTTTATAGGTACAAATTTTTATTACAGATACAATTTTTTTTTTACAGGTACAAATTTTTATTACAGATACAATTTTTTTTTTTTACAGGTACACATTTTTTTTACAGGTACAAATCCCGACTTTTACAAGTTAGTTTTGCACCATATTTACCTCCATAGTGTAGGCACTGCCTGGACATCTCCACCCTCCCTCCCAAATCATTTTAAGCACAGGTGTAGGTGATCAGTTTGATGGTGTGGAAGATCATGCGTTTTTTTACCACTCGCAACCACTCGCTCATACATACACTCATACATTAATTTCACAAATAGAATTTCAGTTAGAAAGTTAGCAGGATAATTTATCTCACGTTTGTTTTGAATTGAACCATTGAAGCCATTTGTTTGTTGACAAGTATTTGTTAAGTCGAGCGTGCCAAAAACGTCCATCCATGGCGACTACAGGACCCAAGGTTAATCGCTACATTATTATTTTTATCAAGTATAAAATAACCTTGTAAATATCATGTAAAATTCAAGCCCCTTGTATTTCCATTTTTCATTTTCAAACGTAACTATTGTCTCTTTATCATATTTATTTAATCTTATATAAAATTTCAATTAATCGTCCAGGCCAGGGGTGTTGCTAGCCATAAAGCTCGACTGCTGCTCTACATAGTTTCCTGTGTTGTTGGATGTAGCGCTTTCATCGGGTCCTCGAAATGAAAGTTCCTGTTTGCCCCCAAAATTTATAGTCCGTCTTTTTAATATTTCCTTGTTTTTCTTCACCTTTTGTTGTGGAGCTCCTGGTTCAGACCGGCTGTGCTTTGGTGTTTAAAAAAACATAACAAAAAAAACATGACTTACCCATTATGTGCAAATCAAATACGTGTGCACTTCAGGGACGGGTCGGAAAACACGTTCTCTCAGAATATTACATTGAACTTTTTAGATGACTTTGCTGAACCTTTAAATGGTCTTGCTCCACTTTACCTCTCTGAGCGCCATCCACCAATGTGCACCTGCTCGTAGCCTCGGGTCAGTGGACCAGAAGCTACTGGATTGACTGAGGACTAAGCGGAGACTCCGAGGGAATCAAACCTTTTTCCATTACCCTCTTTTTGTAATGACCTCCAAATAAATGTTATAGGCAAGCCCCGCTCTTCATTTTTAAATCCCTTCTTAAAACACATTTTTATTCTTTGGCTTTTGACTCAGCATGGATTTACTGCTTTATTGTGTTTACTGTCTTTGCTATTATTTTATTGTTTTTAGCTGTATGTCGTTATGGCTGATTTTTCTCCATGTACAGCACTTTTGTTTGCAGTGGTGGCTGTTTTAAAGTGCTATATAAATATAGTTAATTTTTTGGAGTGTAAGATAAATGTTTTGTAATGTATATTTTAAACATGTGATTGGTTGAAAACAAGTGAGAGATGAGAACAATCTTCTCTTCCCCTGTCTGGTCAGTGGTCACCCAGTGTACAGGAAGTGTCACATATTAATTTGAGTCTATGCTGCAGGCCCCTAAAAAGGGATGTAAACTTTTTTTTAAATATTGTCCCCTAAAATAATTGAACCAGCGAAAAGTGTAAATTTTTCAGCATTGCAAATTAACTCTTTTACTGCCAAAGACGTTAAATGACGTTCTGCAAAAACCTACGGAGGAGCGCCAAAGATGTTAAAAGACGTCCACCCATTTTTTTAAATTTGTTTTGGGGGGAAACGGGTGGAGGAAAGCCTTGCCCAGCTGTGGTGAAAGTTTCAAGCAGATCTAGTTAGCCTAATGACTATTTTTGGCCCCTAGATGGCAGCAATGACTCTTTTTTGACAAGATTGGGTAGGCGTCAGTAGAAGACGTGAGGCGGAGCTCGAGGGGACAATGGCTGGGGAAGGGAAGAGAACATGGCGACCGGTTGCAAGCGGCTCACGCTCGAGCATTTTTTTTCAAAGACGAAAAGCATCGACCAACGCACATTGCAAGAGCACATTGATGACGACGATGATCATCATCGATGATGATGATGGTGACTCCGAGGTTGGAAGCGTTGACGCGGCAGTAGAAGACGTGAGGCGGAGCTAGATGGCTGAGGAAGCGAACAATGCCGGTTGCAAGCAGCTCACACTTGGGAATTTTTTTCAAAGACGAAAGGCATCGACCAACGCTAAAGAGCACATTGATGACGACGATGATCATCATCGATGATGATGATGGTGACTCCGAGGTTGACGCCGAAGTTGGAAGCGCTGACGTGGCGGCTATGACGACGTCATAAAGGTTCACGGGCTAGCGATGCTAACACCGGAAAACGCGGAGCACAACCGAGCACGCTCAGGCGGACGTTCAATCGGACGAAAAAGAGTGCCCCGAGTCCAATGCATAGGAGGAGTGTGTACAGTCTGCTACTTGCTATTACCTGGAAAAAAAGGCCGTCAAGAAAGTGTAACGTCTGCACGCGAAAGGAGCCATCGCAAGTGAAACTAATCTGTTGTGCAAATCCTCCTGCGTCTCCTTGCACGCATGGGAGCGTTACAAAAAGAAAAACTGTATTTGAAACATTCACATAATTGTAAATAGTACCACAGTTGCACACATTTGTAAATAGTTTGCGAAATTGTTTTGTCAAATTGTTACACTGTTGAATGGAAATAAACATATTTTGCAATCAAAAAACACTTTTTCATTGTTGGTGAAAGCGTTTTACAGAAGTAAAGCACTATTTAGGTGTTTGTGGCAACATTCATGGACAAAAATAAGTGTACAATTCACTAGAGTGCATGAAATAACATCGTTTCACAAAAAGCTATTTTTCTCCGCTTTTTGTTTCAAAACAGAGCATTTCGGTGAAACTAACCATTTTCTATTGTTGATTACTGAAGAATGGAATAAGGTAGAAACAAACTTTTTTCTGATGAAAGATGAGAGTTCAATCTTTCATTTGGTAGTATGTGTGTTTCCATAGTCCAAACACAACATTTTGGACCTTGAAAGATCAGTCAAAATGCTTAAATCGGCTGGCACTGGCGACATCCCGTTTCTGAAAACGTCTGGCAGTCAAAGAGTTAAGTAAAAAGTTTTAGAAATTTCATTGAAAAATCCTGGTCACTATTGCTTAAAACAAGGTTATGAAAACCTGTTGAATGGCATCCACCATAATTAATCATGTATGATGAAGTATAGAATGTCATCTTATAAAACAGCTTTGAATATCTAATGGTAGACATGAATGATTTTCATGCATGCCAGATCCACCACACCAGCATCTATCGAAACTCAGACACATCTGTTTCTCCCTCAGGTCATTGAATCGGTGGAGGCTGGTGTCTGTGGATCTCACTCTGCTTCGTCTGTCCTTTCTACCTTTCCTCAGTTTCTCCTTTGGGCCCTTGAGGTCTCCCTGATTTGTTGGAATTTAGATGTCTCTGGGGTTGGTGAAGGACTCTGGTTAGTGGCCCGGTGGGTGGAGTCTTGTCGGTGCTGGGCTTCGCTTTTCTTTCTTTTCTTTGGTCCCTCTTCGGGTCTCCTGGCGGCCCCACGACTCTGGCTGGATTTTGAAGTGTTCGGTTTAGGTGAACGGTATGGAATTTTTTTTTTACACGCACGCACGCACGCACACACACACACGCACAAACACACATCCACATACAAAAAAAAAAAAAAAAAAAGGGAGAACAATGATGATGACATGTCAAATGATCAATACTGAGCTCTCCCAAGGAAAAAAAAAATGTAATGGTAGACATGCGATGTTCAAAGGAATCTTTATTAAACTGAAAGTATTGTCATTGTTATTGTCAAGTTATTACATCATCAGTAACACAAGCCTAATATGTTTATGTATTTGCAGAATGTGGTCATATAGATGAGGAAAAACTCAAATACTGTCGTGTTACTATACATTTTCTGCTATATGTATCTGAAAGTTGTGAAAGTTGATTTGTAGCAGTTTGAGGACTCTCTTTCCACACCACTAGGTGGCACTGGTGCTTTGAGAACAAGCAAAAGACGAGCATTAAAGGCAAACGCAAGCGCTAATCAAGACTAAAACAACGGGGTGTAAAGAACAAACAGCACAGGAAAAAGATGACAACTCAAAGGCAGCTGAAACAGGAAAACAAGACCCTTTGCCAAACGTGATATTCATATGCTGCATTGACGCTCTGCAAATAAGAAGAGACAAAAGTGTGAGACCACATTGGAAAAGGAAGGCCAACAATGAGCTGGACAGGACAAACACACAATGCATTGCTACAAACTGCTATGCTCTGCATTGAGTAGGTACACAGAAATGCAAAAGATTATGTTATACAGTATGATGACTGACCCCCCCCACCCCACCCCCTACCTTTCCCCCACACACATACACACTAGCCTGGATTCCACTTAATCACACTGTCACAGTGTAATCCCATCTGCTGAAAGCCTCATCAACGGGCAACCAAATGAATAAATGAAGGCACTCCTGCTTCGTTCAGTGCTCTTGTGGGACAATAATGGAAAATAGCTTTGTTTAATAAAACATATAGGGTCTCGCTCTGTATTTATTTCTTTATTTTCAAAGTGCTCTACTTTGCTTTTTGTATGCAATGATGTTAAGGTCGTGTAACCCCAATCCTGGTTTGGGGGATAATGTTTCCTCATCCACTTCTGTTCATTTCAGACTTTGGTCAAAATTCGTTCATGGCTTGCGCATACAGAAAATAAAAATAAAATAAAATACATGTTCAGTGCATGGCTACCACTTGTCGTTCTCTGAACATACAACACCATTTCAGACAGGACCTTTCCTACTTGGATTTACAACAGCACACAGCATTGGATAGGCATGATCAGGCATGATCAGGATTTTTCAGCCGATCTTGATCAACAAGTTTGGGGAAAAAAAGAAAAAAAAGCAACAATTCGATCAGAAGATGGAACAATATATCTATTTAAAAACCTTTTATATTGTCTACAGTCGACCACCGACGTTTGCGGGGGTAGGGACTGACCCGGGCGACGAATAGGAAAACCCACATATGATTGATGGCAATTGAAATGCATGAGGAAAAAAATCTTCAAAAATATTAAATATAGGTAACATGTAGTGGGGTGCAACGTATCACAAAAGTCACGTTTCGGATCAGATCACAGATTGGAGTCACGGATTACTTTACATGGTGTTTGGCATTGCTATTGCTATTGCTAGCTTGAATTTTATTACATTCTTTAATGTAATATGTTTACTGTGGCTGGCAGACTGCTCACTAGCTGGCGGTGGCCCAGAACTTTAGCTGAGTGGCAAGTGTTGAACCCCGCTCGAAGTAAAAAAAAATAAAAATAATAATGAAAAAAAAGGTTGTGTAGCAAAAAATGTAGGACTTCAAAAGAGAGTAATGTGTGTTTGTTTTATTTTCTACCCATACAAAGGAGGCATATGTTAAAATAGTTTGAATGTATGGCATCTTGTTTCTGAGTATCAAGTATCTTGAGGTCAGGCTGAGTGTCCTCTTTTTAAAAAAAATAAAAAAAATGGTCACCTTAGGATATGTTGTACACTCGCCTGCCGCCACACAAATTTGTAATTGGAGTGTTAGTCTCAATTTGTGACTGCCTGCCTACCCAAACCTTGAGCTCACTGCACGTACCTGAATAGAACCCTTTAGGATTTAGGAACACAACTTTAAGTGCAATATGAGGCTGAAACATTCCTATTTTACACATGGTCCATGTGTAAAATAACAAAGTATAATTTGTATTCCTAAAATCTAAACGGCAAATTTTGATATTTTGACTTGAATGGTGTTTTTTTTTTTTAAATGTTATAAAATAAAGGAAGAAATTCTATTTATATACATATATTTTAAATAATAATGATGAAAATACCTCAAAGTGCGATTTAAGGCACATTCCCTTCCTTTAAACATGGAGAGTGAATTACAAAATAGCCTTGGTTCAGAGTATTGAAAAAGAATTACCGGTAGGTAATGCTAACAGCTAGCTGCTAGCAACTTACGTCGGAGACTTCTGCTGTATCATACAATTATGGCGTAATTAATTAGCGGTGTCTTAGCATTAGGGATGGGAATCGAAAACCGGTTCTTGTTGAGAACCGGCTCCAAGTGTTTCAATTCCTTGGCATCGTTTGCCGTTATTGCTAACGATTCCCTTATCGGTTCCGTGTGGGACGATGACGTCACCACGCGCGCAACAAACATGGCGCCATGCTCAAAAGTTTGTTGACCTCCTTCAAGAAAAGCTAACAACAGGCCAACTTGCAATGTTTGCAAATTTGATATTTTGTCTAAAGGAGGAAACGCTACCACTATGCAAACGCATTTGCACACGCAGCATGCGATTGACTGCCTGTCGTGTTTGGGAGTGCTCCGGAGTCGCGGTGGGATCAACCCAGCAGCAATGGCCGCCAGTAGTGCAAGCATTTTCCCCTATCAACACTCCAGCCACTGGTAGTAACTATATTAGCGCCAGTTTGCCTGTAAAGCGTGCAAACTGTTAATGTTAAATCCCGTATCTCACTAAACAGCACCGGCTTGCGAAGGTAAACACCGCGGCCCGCGAGTGTTGTTGTTTTTTTTCATCAGGGTTCATCCAAGGTTGCAAAACGTGCAAAGACTTACAGAACGAACCAAGACTTAAAAGCAAAACTCGCTACTTCCACACATTCTGAATCTGTTCTTGAGAGTCACACAACATTCTACTGGCTGCGTCTGTTTTGACTGAGACAGGGATGAGTTTTTGAGTGCTCAGAGTTCATCTTAGTGTTGAAATGTTACTGGAGTTGGACATTATTGTCACAAAATAATTTAGGTTGTATTTTGTAAATTTCTACAGAAGATGATTTTTAAAAAAAAATGTAAATTTGTTTATTTTCAAAAAAAAAATTCTTTCTTTTCTTTTTTTCTGGGGACCCCATAGCACCCCATTGAGGAGTCCTCAAATGTGGACCTCAAAACTTCACTGTTGGGTTTGTCAGGTCATGTTACCTTGTTTACAGATACAACTAAGACATAAAAAAGTGGGTGCTAATCTATGTTTATTCATCTTAAAAAAAACAAAAAAAAACTGAATCAATAAGAGAATCGATAAAGAATTGAATCGCTAAGCAGAATCGAAAACGGAATCGGAATCGTAAAAATCTTATCAATTCCCATCCCTACTTAGCATCCTAAATTAGCGATTGAATATGAGTCCGGGATAATGTTGTGTTGATGTTGGTCGCAACTACAATGTTGATCAAAACTATGATAAAGAAATCCTAAATGTCTTAAAGGGAAGTCTAGCTAGCCATCACGCCATGACATGGGCCAACTTCAAAGTAAAAGTATTCTAAGGCTATTGCCGTCAATGTATTATTTGTTGTACTTTATTTTGAAATTAGCCTTTGAAACATACTCAATGTAACACGCTGCGTGTTACGTTGAGTATGTTTCAGCTTCTTTGACATGTCTGAATGGTGTCCACTGGGAATGCGCATTGTTGTTGTTTTTTTTCCCCACCAACCAATCCGCGGATCGTGCTCAATCCGAACTGTAGGGCCTGATCGGAACCGACCACGGATCAATGATGATTTGTTGCACCACTAATAACATGTAATGTATTATTTCACGGAGCCAATCAATGAGGTTGATCGATCGGGCAAAATAAGCCATTATAGCTGATCACTGATTTTGCTTAAAATGCAAAATATGGCCCAATCCCGATCCAGCCGATCAGATCGGTGAAAAGTCTAATTGGAACCAAATTTGTTAAGAGGATCTGCACTTTTGCTCTATGTAGGAGTTGCTTGTGGGGAAAGGCAGCAGACAGTTGCTGCTCTAGTCTGTACCAACATTTCAATCAACACGATAAATCGAAATTTTTTCCTTTCATCTTCGGATCCAGAACAATTTTATGTTCAAGCACTGAACCGTTGCATTCTATCTTAAAGGTACTTCAACACCCACGTTGTCAACATTTTACCAGTTTTCAGTCCTATGGATCTACCACATTCTTGAGACATGTTGGGGATATCGATTCTGAATGTGCTATTCCTCATCTCTACCACTGAGACTAATGATATGATCTGTACCTGTCGCTATGACAACCAGCGAACCCAACAGTAGCCAGAGGGAAAGGAGGCAATCAAGAAGAATACGGAGTCCTACCAAGCAGGGCTAGCTAGTGGGATTTCTGCAGCAGCTTAAGTGTACCAAAAGGATCTCTTCTCACTTTTTTTCCTAAGGAAAGTCGTTCAAAGCATCTGGGTTTGAACATGGTTGCTGCACTCCACCAGATGTGACAGATGTGATGGATGAAAAGATGGGGGTGTGCGGTGTGCCGTTGTCAGGCTTCAGGCTGTTACAAGTGCAGCAAGATGATAGCTATGCCACTCCTTGTCAGATTGGAGCCTTGTCCTCGTGATGAGGATGCCATCTGCAAACTTGCTGGGGAACATCAAGCGAGAGGAAAGTGAAATGAGCTGTTGTGTTTCTCAAGGTATGACATAACGTCAGCTGAGAAAACTTGATGGCTGCATTCCCATTGCTAAATGTTTTACACTGCGCTTGTAAACAGCACTTTTGTCTGAGCTAAGTTTTGTGTCTATTGCCAGTTTAAATGCAGTGGGAATCACTTGTAAGGGGGATAATCTCAGAGGTTTAAGTCACATCTCACCAACTTCAACAGGGCTCACTTTTTTGGGCAGTAAAGAAAAGAGGATTGCTGAGTCACTGTCCTTAGAAACCAAAAGCCAAGTATGAAATCTTGCGGTGCTGATAGACTCAGAACTGACCTTAAGCAATCATACCAAATCAATCACTAGAATAACCTTTTACCAGCTGAAAAACATATCCAGATTCCAAACTGAAGGACCGCATGCTCTAAGCAGACTAAGAGACGCTTATCCGTGCTTTTACCTTCAATAGACGCGATTATGGGGGGGGTCTTCTGACGGGACTTTCTCAGAAGAGCATCAAACAGCTGCAGCTCGGGTTCTGACCAAAAGAAAGAGATCAGAACACATTACTCCAGTCGTACAGTCGGGTTTTACTGGCTCCCAGTCAGCTGTAGAATATATTTTAAAACTCTGCTACTGGTCTATTAAAGAAAATTACTGAATGGTCTGAGACCTGAATATATTCAAGAAATGCCGATTAAATAAAGACTCAGTAGGGCTCTGAGATCTGAAGACTTGTGTCAGTTAGTGGAACCCAGAGTTCAAAGTAAACATGGTTTCTGTGGATTTATAATGATGAGTTCTCTGAATATTTATTTTATATTATTATTATGGAGTGGTTCATTATTAGTTACTTTTGTTATCCTCAGCAATATATTTTTGTATTTTATTTATTTATTTACCATTGATGTAAACTAAGAAAATATGAAAAAGGGAGCTATTTTATTTTGTTGTTGTTATTGTTGTATGTTTATTATTGTTATTATTATTATTATTATTATTACTCTTTCTCATGTTCAAATAAAGTCAGACTCCACTCAAGCTGCATTTAGCTGTTATGCTGCACACAAATGGAAAAAGCTGTAAACAGAAGTGAAGTCAGCCCCAAGTGTTAGTGTTTTTAAATACACGTTAAAAAGTTTGCATTTTTAAAAATTTTTTTTTACCTATACAGACGCTCCCCAACTTACGAACGAGTTACGTTCCGAGCGATCGTTCGTAAGGTGAATTTGTTCGTAAGTTGCTTCAGTGCTATATTTTGTATTATAATTTATGTTTAAAGAGAATACGTACAGTACTGTACTACGTATGTTAGAGAGAGAGAGAGAGACACACACAGTATGTACATGATCGTAATAAGATAAATAAAATGAAGTTTAACTTACTTTTGGAAGATGTACTCGATGCTTAAGGATTTGATGGAGGAAGAGGAGGATTTTATATCATGAGAGGTTCTTCGTCGTCGCTGGAATGGGCTTCAAAAGTTACTTCTTCCTCCGTAACTTCAATGTAGGAAGAAGTTGAGGATCGCGGAGAAGAAGATGAGGGTTGATGAGTATCTTCCTTGGAGGATTTACTAGAAACTGGCCGAAAGAAGCGATCTAACTACGATTGCACAGTTTTCTTCTTTTTTCATCATAAATGATGCGGTAGCACTGTATGGCATCATTCAATTGATTTGCAACCTTTGTGCAACGTTCAATATTTGGGCCTTGCTGCTCGAAGAGTGCGATGGCTTTATCTATGAGCGACAGGCGTTTCTTCTTCTTCCTCCTCCTCGACACGTTGCTGAGCCTCCAATGCTGGGTGAGCTCTCACAGCGCCAAGCGTCGGTATTAGCGGCGGAAAGAAGCACTACAGTACTCGGAAAAAGGTGCGCAATAAAAAATCTAACTTACAGCATCTCTTTCCGAACATTTTTTGACATGCGCGCATGCGCGCCGACATGTTCGTATGTACCGTTGTTCGTAACTCGAATGTTCGTAAGTAGGGGAGCGTCTGTACCAGTTTTTTTTTAAAATGTTTTATTATGGCCTTCTTAACATTTTTTAAAATCCTTTCAGAGGGATCAATCTGAAAAGTACTAATTTCTTATTTTTTTACTCTTAACTCATTCACTTCCAGCCATTTTCACTGAAGCAACCCCCTTCGCTCCTGGCTGTTTTACCGGATTTTGACAGATTTTTCAAAGGCCAAAGATTATTGTGTTTTATTACTATAAAAACATGGAACCTACCAAAAGAAAGATTAAAGTCTCTTATTTCAAAGTACATTTGTATCTATTTCCGTTTTGCAGCAATTAGCATTAGAATATAGCTAAGTTTCATCATTATTCACAAATCTGTTTAAAACAGTGGGGAAAACAGCTTTTTTCAACATGGCCCTGGTTGATCTCTTATACTCTGCTGCCAACTGCTGGCCATTTTTGTAATACAGTAACTACCATTGCTTCAAGCATTCTCTTCAGTTCAGAGGCTGCATCAAAGCCTTCTGTATGCTCTGGTATAAAAAAAATATTAATTATAATATTTAAAATAGAATGTATTATGATACGTTTTTGGGAGCAAATAAGTTATGTGTTAATGTGTTTTAACGTTAATGTATGTTCTTTTAGTAATTTTTGCAAGCGTATTTTGTTTTCTCTTTTGCTTGTCATTAAATGCTTTCAGATGTGCAGAGGTGGGCAAAACTGTCATTTCATCGGCCCGTCATTGACTGTGACGGATGCCCGCCTTTCGACGAGTTCCCCCGCATTTTCGACGAGTGCTTTATGACGCAGAGCCTCATAAATGTACAAGGACTGAGCATCGATTGAAGCAGGTTTACGTTTGTTGATCCGGGTCAGTACGGACAGTCCTTCTCAGTCTGTGCATTTTTACGAGGCTTCGCATCATAAAGCACTCGCCGAAAATGCGGAAGCACTTGCCGAAAGGTGGGCACCCAATGACGGGCTTATGATGGTGTCTTTGCTTGTGTGAAGCACATTGAGTTGCCTGGTGTATGAAATGTGCTACAGAAATACAGCTGTCTTGCCTTGCCTTACTTGTGATTGATAAATATCTAGTTTTACTCAAGATCAGTGTTGTGAAGTAAATGTGAAACAAAGAAATGGAGGCTGAGGCACCGAGTAAAGATCCGAGGATAGAGAAACAAGGACATTTCTGAAGTAACTGAATCTTCCAAATCCTACACTTGTTAAAACTTCTATTATTGTTTGTTATGTTTATGCTTATGTAATAGGTGATTAGGTCCTTTTCCTTGTACTTTATGCTTTTGTCTTTGCTACATTGAGGGTCCCCATACATGCGTGCTTTTCCAGGTTTAACTGCCATTGTGGGGACCG
Source organism: Vanacampus margaritifer (assembly GCF_051991255.1). Taxonomy (NCBI): domain Eukaryota; kingdom Metazoa; phylum Chordata; class Actinopteri; order Syngnathiformes; family Syngnathidae; genus Vanacampus; species Vanacampus margaritifer. The sequence goes on along the minus strand of NC_135441.1, from coordinate 6,383,900 downwards.
ACTTGAAATTGTGGGGACATTTTGGTGGTCCCCACAAGTTAGGACCTCTTTTTGAGGGTCAAGACTTGGTTTTAGAGTTTAGGTTTGAATTGGGTTAAGGTTGAGGTTAGGATGAAGAATGGGGGTAGGCAATCATTTTTGATGGTTGGGGGCTAGAAAATGCATCATGTTAATGAGATGTCCCCATGAGGATACAAAGGCAAGAGTGTGTGTGCGTGTGTGCGCGCGCTTGCGGATAGGTCTGATGCCACTGAACATTTTGTGCGGTTGTTGTGTCCTTAATATGTTTGCGACCTCCATTCGTTCGGGGTAGGATGAGGGAGAGAAGGAGAGAGGAAGTTCTGTGGCTTGAGGAAAAAAAAAAGAGCAATAGCATAAATGCCGATGTGCTTGTGTTTAACTTTAAACTAACATAACAGTGGTTGAAAGTAAAAATATATTCATAATTGAGTGATCACACTTCAAGAGTCTTTTGTGTCAAATACCATAAGTAGTAAAATAAATAAAAAATTAAAAAATACCATTCACCGGAGTTTATGTTCATAAGCAGGCTACTAATGTAATATGGGCATTTTTACGTAAAAATGAAAAAACTTTTTTTTTCCATTTTTCGCGTAAAAATGAAAAAAAAAACACGGTTTGTGTTGCTGTTATATGCTTTTTAATATGACTTAATAATCCAATCAATCTTGATTATAGCAAAGCAAGTATTATGTTAATTAATAGTCTGTGATTTCTTGTTGTGTGTGTGATTGATTTTGTTTGAATGCCAAAATGTAAGACACATTTCTTCAGCTCAGTATGTTCAAGGCTTAGCTCATCATAATCATTCACTTATGTTTGTCTTAACTGTCATATCCGTTATCATCTCCTGAACTTATTTCATCTCTTCATCCCTCTCTTTCTAATGATCATCACAAGCCTCACTCCATGTGTCTGTGACACTCACAAATGAACCGCAAGAAAAGAACAGAAAAAGGTTTCTACTCATTTACCATTTTCATTCAGTAAACTTGTTTGGTAGTTTATCATTAGGGTATACCACAACATTGTATATATTAATGTTATTATTATTATTATAATTATTATAACTGATTTACAAACCCAATTCCCCAAAAGTTGGGACACTATACAAATTGTGAATAAAAACTGAATGTGGAAGAGCCAAATTTCAATATTTTGTTCAGAAAAGAACATAGATGACAGGTCAAACGTTTAAACTGAGAAAATGTATCATTTTAAGGGGAAATAATGTTGATTGTAAATTTCATGGTGCCAACAAATCTAAAAAAAAATGTTGGGACAGACAGGTAGCAATAAGAGGCTAAGTCAATTGCACTTGTAAAAAAAACTAACAGCTGGAAGACCAATTACCAATAATGAAGTCCATTGGCAACTTGATTAGAGTATAAACAGAGCTTCTCGGAGTGGCAGCCTCTCTCAGAAGCGAAGATGGGTAGAGAATCACCAATTCCTCCAATGTTGCATAGAAAGATACTGGAGAAATATTAGAGAAGTGTTAACCAGTGAAAAATTGCAAAAAGGTTGAAGTAATCATTATCTACAGTGCATAACATCATTCAAAGATTCAGAGAATCTGGAACAATCTCTAAGTGTAAGGGTCAAGGCCGAAAAATCATACTGGATGCCCATGATCTTCGGGCCCTTAAACGGCACTGCACCGCAAACAGGAACGCTTACTGTAAGGGAAATCACAGAAAGGGCTCAGCAATAAAACATTGTGGGTGAACACAATCCACCGTGCCAGCCGCCGTTGCCAGAGGAAAGTTGACAGTACAAAGAAGAAGCCATTTCTAAATCAGACCAAGAAGCGCAGGCGTTTATCTGGGCCAGCGGTTATTTAAAATAGAGTGTGGCAAAGTGGAAACCTGTTTTGTGGTCAGACAAATCACGATTTGAAGTTCTTTGTATCATACTGACTAAAGAGGACAAGGACAACTCAAGTTGTCATCAGCACTCAGTTTATAAGCCTGCATCTGTGATGGTATAGGGTTGCATGAGTGTGTGTGGCATGGGCAGCTTCCACATCTGGAAAGGCATCGTCAATGCAGAAAGGTATATTCAGATTGGAGAACAGCATATGCTCCCATCCAGGCATCATCACTTTCAGAGAAGATATTGCATTTGCCAACACAATAATGCCAGACCACATCCACATAATTGCAACCAGTTTTTATTCACAATTTGTAGTGTCCCAACTTTTGGGGATTTGGGTTTGTATATAGGGTGTTTGTTTTGTGTTACACTTTTGTTGTTGGAAAAATAGGATATGGATTGTTGTGGCTACCCTGCTTCTATACTTCACTAAAACACAAATGCTACTTGTTCTTTCTCCAAAGGAAAGCTACATACGTGGTACAGTATATGGCTGAAACACTATCAGAAATACTGAAAGTTTTACAACCGTCTTATTTTATTTTCAACAGTCCATTGTTCATTTCACACTAGTGTATGTTTTGGCTGTGCAAATTGTAGTCAGATTATTATTAATTTTCCCCCATTTTTTTTTTATTTTGGTCCAATCATATTCCAGCTTTTATGTGTTAAACTGTAAATGTATCAGAATCTCCAGCGCTGGCGTCAACCACATGCACAGACAGTTGAAATTTCAGATTGTTTTTTGTTTGTTTTTTGAAGAAGGCGTCAACTGGCATTTTTCTGTGCTCCGGTTGATTGCAGCTACTCAAATTTTTTTAAATTCAGAATTACACACAAGTGCAGAAAAGGACAAATTTAGCATTTTGTGAGTTTTTTACAGTTTGGACATTAAGTCCACATGGAAGGCACCGTTTCGGAGCCTGAAAACGGTCACGTTCCTACCTGGGGCCCAGAGTGGATAGCTCTCAAAATGCCGCCCCTTGCATTTCAGTGTGGACAACACATAAGCATACCTTCCTGGAATGATGAGTAGTTATCGCAATTTGATCAGGCTGTGCCGCATTTCGATTACACATCATCCCAGTTATTTTTTGTTAACAGTGCACAGATGTCTGAACCCATTTGTTGTGTATGTGGTGAGGGGCAGGTATTACACTGCAAAAACTAAAATCTTATGTAAAATATAATTTCTTAAATTAAACCTAAATTTGCTTATTTTGATTTGAAGATCATTGTGCTTTTTCTAAAGATACTCATTACTTAATTATCTTATTTGATCAAGCAGTCTTGGCATTGAGTGTTAACAGCCAGTTTTAAGTACTGTGAGGATTAAAACAAGCATTTCCCAAATTTTAAGATGACAACTAACCAACATCAAAGGCCCTGAACTGGGGTTTCATAAAATTTCTTATTTTAAGATTTTGCATAATCTAGTAATAAGATAGGGCGGCACGGTTGTTGACGGGTTAGCACGTCCGCCTCCCAGTGTAGAGGACGTGAGATTGAGTCCGGGCTTCGGCCTTCCTGGGTGGAGTTTGCATGTTCTCCCCGTGCTTGCGTGGGTTTTCTCCGGGTGCTCCGGTTTCCTCCCACATTCCTAAGACATGCATGGCAGGTTGATTGGACACTCCAAATTGTCCATAGGTGTGATTGTGAGTATGGTTGTTTGTCTCTGTGTGCCCTGCAATTGGCTGGCAACCAGTTCAGGGTGTACCTGCCCGAAGCCAGCTGGGATAGGCTCCAGCAACCCCCGCGACCCTTGTGAGGACAAGCAGTTAGGAAAATGGATGGGTGGATGGGTGGATGGATAATAATAAGATAAATGGAAAAAAATTCAAGTATGAAAACAGACGAGTGCAATATGGTTCTTTTCGTTCTACGTTTACTGAGCTCATTTTTCCTTCTTTCAGTGCCAACTCAGTGCTCTAGTGGTAGAGTGCCTACCCTCAAACTAGAAGGTTGTGGGTTCAATTCCTGGCAAGGTCATGACAAAGAAAATAGGACCTGTTACCTCCCTGCTTAACACTCAGGCTAAGTTATCCAAGCCTAAAAAAATACTCATGTATTTTAAGAAAATAGTTCTATTTTTTTTTTACAGCTTGAAAAAAGTCGACATTACTTGTTTTTAGTCTGAAAATACTATTTTCAAGACTGCAGTGGTTGATATGGGCAAAGTATTACTTTCTTATTTTTCAAAATCTTACAGGTAAATTTAAGTACCATTTTCTTGTTCTGTTGGCAGATGATTTTGCTTATTTGAAGTAATAATTTTCTTATTTTGCTATATTATTTCTTAAATTTTCTACAGTCCTTTTGTCAGTGCATGGATTGGAGCGTTGCTGTATTCATCTTTTGGATACATTTGTTGTCAGTCCACAGCAAAAATAAAGTATTTTGACTCATTTGACAGTACTTTTGGAGAGAATCGTTTTAATGTAATGTGAATTATTATTTTTTTTTTCCCTTCTGTTTTGGAAACCAGGATGACAGCAGCAGTGATAGCCATAGCAATGGGAGTAGTTCTGTAGACTTTGTGGGGACCGCCGACAGGACCTCTAGTCCTCATCACAGCAAAACTGAAGTAACATTCTACAAGTTGACTCACTTCTACCAAAGTTATAAGATAAGATAAAATATGTGTATTTTTTTTACTCGCGTATCACTTTCAGATACTACGACTGATTATACCACATACAAGCAGAACCAAGAGACAGGGGTACTTCCTCAGCATTCATTGGTGAAAAGATATGCATGGGTATCTTGTAATAACCCCACTGAAACACTGATTAAATATTCCAGTGGTTTTAGAGCCTGGCAAAAGAAGAATAACTTTATTTCCTTGCCAAAGGCTCTACTTTGCCAGACTTCTCCAAATAGTCATGACTCAGACACTATGCCCACACTTTATATTACTGGTTCAGCACATACTATGTGGGTCAGCAGGCTGAGCTGCTCTGTTTCACAGCATTGGGTAGATCAGGGAGGAAGTCCTAAAATTATATATAGCTCACATTTCCTGGCACTACAGTTTCTGCAGAATAAAATGAAGAAGTATACAACATCAAGAAATAACTCAACCAAAATCACTCTTAAGACATCTAAAAATATGGTAATTTTGTGTTGTTTACAAGCATACCCACTGCAGTTTGTTGACTATAGTTCAGTCAGATTTGGGGGTTTTAAATTCAATCTGCCCATGCTGTGACATTAGTGTACATTTTTTAGCCTCTGCACACCGACCTCTGCATTGTCGATAAAACTGGATTCATTAGCCTTAACATGTATGTACTACCATTTTGTCACTTAATGTTGTAAACATGCCCAGCTTCAATCTTAATTTCTTCAATGTAAAGAATTAGTAACACGTTGCGTATTAGGGCAACTTTTTTTTTTTTGGGGGGGGGGGGGGGGTGTAATATTCAGAGAAAAACCTGGCAAATTTGCCACTTTATAAAGTCTCAAACTTGCCACTTTATAAAGTGGCTATTTTGTGATAAGAAAAAACTCAGAGACTTACGAGAAATACACGTAACGTACTACTCGGATGTTTGTGCCAATACTTTTCGGTCGGGTTTACTGTCATGTCTGGGAAGATCTGTCTTTGGTTGAGGGCCCTGAGTGGGTTCCCGCCCTTCCGCGGGTTGACCAATCCGGGCCCTCAGCCACTTGTGCCTGGCCCCAGGTGTGACTAGTTACCTAATTAGTGTGGGTGTATTTAATTCCCGGGTGGTGATCAGTCGGTGTGGGATCATTGCCGCTTGTCATGGTCAACCCTGGAGTCTTGTCTGTCACTTTGATTTGGTATCTTTTCAGTTCCTTGTTTATTTAATACTAACCAGTACCCTGGTTAGTGTTTGTTGTACAATAAAGTATGTCAGTCTAACCCAGGGGTGGGCGAACTTTTTGACTTGCGGGCCACAATGGGTTTGAAATTTTGACAGATGGGCCGGACCAGGAGCATTTGGACCTCATAGCACAGTAAAAACACACAGATAAATGTACAACCCAATTTACTTATAGTGTGCATTTAGGACTGCGTTTTTCAAATGTGCAAAATCCACATATTTAAAACAGCTTTTCCAATAGCTTCATTTTTATTGTTTTAGCTCAACTTTTGCTGTGTTTTTATGCTTTGTAAAGTGACCTTGGGTGTTCTGAAAGGTGCTGTTTTTAAATGAAATGTATTATGATTATTATAAAATAACCCTAATCCAGGTAGTACGTTTGCCTCAATGAATATGCAAGATGCGGCATTTACACACTATTTGGCAAAGTGGGAGGAGAAATGTAAATAGATTATAATAGCACATACACTGTGATCTGTCAAACCTGGTGACTGCATCTATTATTAATAGATTTCAATTCAAGGCGTAAAGTTAAAGAATTTTTTCCCATTGGCCCACCCATTTTTAACCCGGGCCCACAGTACGTGTGACACATGCATGATAGCCGCTGCTGCCTGTCACGCGCTGAGGACAAAGCTCGTACATCCAATCTGTCTCTGACCAGTTTTCCATCTCCGTGGGGGACGCATAGCACACGGTGTTTGTGCAGCAGCTCAAAAAGAAGCCAAAAGCCAACGAGGAAATGCTCATAGAAGTGCTCGACGCACGCCCCGGGGATGTATTCACCAATATCAACAGTCTCCTGCATGCGCGCTCCTCACCTCACCCATGACAACATGTAGAAAGACTATCTTCAGCTGTCAAAAGGATCAAAACACGCAACAGTGCCACAATGTTGACTGATAGACTGAACTCTTTGTCCCTGCTTTCTTTCAAAAAAGAATTGACCGATTCTCTGGACTATCAGGACATTATTGCTGTGTTCAACACAAAACCATGCCGTCTCCTGCTGTAAATGTCCAAATCCAGGAAGAATTGTATTTTATGAATCAGTTATCTTGAGTTAAACTTACTGTCATTCTCCCGTTTATTTTAATAAATTGCAAACGTTGTTATGAATGTGCTCTGCGTATCTTTCTGTCCCCTTTCTGTGCGTAAACGAGCTTATCAGTGAGACCCGACCCAGTGATCATATTTTCCGGGTGTGTAGAAGTTACACAGCAGTGACTCTGGTGTAAAACATAATCTGCACAGGAGTCTGAGGGAAGTGGATCCCAACACCAGTCATCCACTGCTCATACTGCTGCAGCTGGAGAGCGCGTTCTCCAGCTGCACCCATCATTCACAGCAGTCCTTCACTTTACGTGAGACCGCGCCAGCGATTTTATTTTCTGCGCCCTCGTAATTAAAGAAGCGAAATAACGCCATAAAACCTTACCTAAATCTAACCTCTCAATTCCAACCCTTAATGCTGAGTGTCAAGCAGAGTGGCAATGGGTCCCATTTTTATAGTCTTTGGTATGACCCGGCCGGGAATTTAACCCACGACCTCCCAGTCTCAGGGCGGACACTCTAACCACTCGGCCCACTGAGCTGAACAAAAAAATAAAAAAAATAAAAATAAAAATAAAAATAAAATTAAAAATAAAATAAAATAAAATTTTCTAGCCTTATTGGATAAGTTCGGCGGGCCGGATTGAAACGCATAACGGGCCGTATTTGGCCCACGGGCCGGGGTTTGCCCATGTCTGGTCTAACCCGCACTCGCCGTGGTTCTCCTGCCTCCCTGCATTTTGGGTCCTTCACCTCACACGCCGACAGACACCACGCCGCTCTGTGACCACACCGTGACATTTTCAAATAAGGAGATAGTAATTGCTTTAGAAGAGATTAACCATATGATGTTTGAAGCGTTGTGTACTGCTAGCGACAAAGACGCCTTACTTTGCGAAGGTCCACCCTGAATTTGTTAAAATTTATATTTAATTGTCCATTTGTTTCCAGAATTATTTACACATTCATACATTTTGGTATAATTTTGTGTACAAGTAGCTAAGTTGATGTGTCGAATCTGCTGCTCTGCATCATTCACTTCCATTTATTTAAAGTAAGCTAGCTTCTCATTGGTTTGTGTTAGTCAGCTGATGAGGGATCAGGAAGTGTTGTCGCCCTAGCTGCCTATGACGAGTAAAGTCTAAATTAAGAATGAATCCATCTCCATCCTGCCTTTTATAAACATTGTCCCATTAACCACCAACGAATCCTCACATTAGACAATAGCTACGCAGTTAGGGTATTTGTCGTAAGTTTCAGATTTTTTTTTCCTCGCAAATTTGCCACTTTATAAAGTGACAAATTTGCAAGTTTTTTCTTGGAATATTACCCCCCTCTGAATATTTTTTCTCTCCCCATTACCTCAAGCTAATTTGTGTGTGGAACTTTTTCCCCCGTCTCCATCTGATTTTTTTTCAGAGGTTAAGACCAAAATGGCAATTAAACAGATGCTGAAATAAGGACGATTGCTGCCATCTGCCCGTGGAGTAATGCCACAGTTGTGTGTGGAAGGGTCAGTCCACATCAAGTAAACTAATCCAATGTTGTGTTAATATTTGTATTTATTATAGTTTATTTCAGGTCTGTCACTGGGACTGGATGATATTGTTGACATTGTTTTAACTGCATTTTGGGAATGTGCATTGTCGATGCACAGTAAATGTAAACACGGACATTGGAAATGTGCCATTTGAAAATGCATTTAATACCAGGTAAATCCAGCCAGGCAACTCCAGAATTGCCATGCATTCTTCTGTTCAGGTTTACAGGGGAGCAGGATCTTATTACAACTGACTTTGGGAGAGAGAAAAAGGGGACACCCTGGGCCGGTTGCCAGTCAGTCACAAGGCACAATCATTCACACTCACATTCACATTTGAGCAATTTGGAGCCTTCATTTAAACGAGAATGCATGTTTTTATTTTTTATTTTTTTTTCAGGAGAGCTCAGTATTGTTCATTCGATTTGACATCATCATTGCTCTCCTTTTTTTAAAAAAACAAATAAATTTAAAAAAAATTAATAAATGTTTTTTTTTTTTTAATATATATACATATATACACACATATATATATATATATATACTTTTTTTTTTGTATGTGGGTGAGTATGTGTGTGTGCGTGCGTGCGTGCGAGCGTGTGTGTATTCATCAGTTCACCTAAAGCCCTTTAAAAAAAAATCCCATACTAATAATATAATATAATAATAAATTGCCAAATGCAGAAACATCAATGTAAGTTATCACGATGTAGTGGCTCTCACTAACAGACAGAATTAAGTAACCAGAATTAGGTTAAAAAATTCTATATACGTAGACCATGTTTCTATAAATTTTGATATTTGGTTTTTATTTGAGGCAGATATTTTTTCCATTAAAATGTGATTTATGAGGAGGTTAGACCATTGGTCGATATTCAGAGTTTGTTTATTTTTCCAGTTAACAAGAATTGTTTTTTTAGCGATAGTAAGGGCTACAAGTGTAGATTGAAATTGTTTATGTGGTAAGTCAGTTGTTGTTAGGTCACCTAGCAAACACAAGTTTGGAGATAAAGGTATCCTACAGTCCAAAATAGCGGAAAGTTTTTCTAAGACTTTAGTCCAGAAATACATAACCGGAGTACATAACCATAAAGCATGAACATAAGTGTCTGTCGTGTTTTGTAAGCATTGGAGACAAATGTCGGAGTCTGAGAGTCCCATTTTCTTCATCATATATTGAGTAATGTATGTTCTGTGAATAATTTTATATTGGATAAGTTGTAAATTTGTGTGTTTTGTCATTTTAAATGCGTTTTCACAAACTTGAATCCAAAAGTCAGGTTCCGGTGCTATAGTGTCTGTCTCCCATTTCGAGATGGGTAAAGACATTTTATCAGTATATGAAAGTAACTTATATATTTTTGAAAGTTTTTTTGTTGTTGTCGGAGAAAGCTTGTTAATATCTTTAGCTAAAACAGGCGGTTGGAGCGTATTTGAATCGTAATTTTTTTCTTTATCATATTTTTAACTTGTAGATAATGTAAAAAATTTCCGCTTTTTTATTTTGTATTTTTGGAGCAAGGATGCATATGATATAAACATATTATCTGAGAAGAGATGGTGGAGCTGTGTAATTCCTTTCTGCTCCCACACAACTAAATGAAATGGTTGGTTGTTAAGTTGAAAGTTGGGGTTATGCCATAGGGGAGAAAGTCCACAGGGCTCCACTTGGGCTTTTGTCAATTCTAGTGCCTTCCACCAGGCAGTCACGGTGGCGGAAATCATTGGGTTTTTAAAACAATTATGACGCTTAATCGATGTTGTAATAAAGAGTAAATCTCGAAGTCTGAGGTTATTACAATCCTTCTGTTCTAGTTCCAACCAACAGTTAGTGTCTCTGTTGGGTTGTGCCCATAGAACGATATATTGTAGCTGGTTAGCTATATAGTAGTACATAAAATTTGGTGTCTCTAGACCACCTTTGGATTTACTTTTCTGAAGAGTAGATAGACTAATCTTTGCTTTTTTTTTTATTCCAGTAAAATTTCGTAACGGCTGAGTCCAACAACTGGAACCATTTAGCCGTAGGTTTAAATGGAATCATTGAGAAAAAATAGTTTATTTTGGGTAAAACTTTCATTTTAATGGTGGCTATTCGTCCTATTGGAGAAATAGGAAGATTATTCCAGCGCTCCAAGTCACTATAAATGTTATCCAGAAGTGGAGAAAAGTTTAAATGAATTAAATCAGTTAATTTAGGTAAGATTTTTATGCCTAAGTATTTTAAATTACCTATAGGAAATGAGTAGTGTGGGTCCTGGCTTGCAGGGTTCCATGAATTTTCTGTAATATGTAGAAGTGTTGATTTTGTCCAGTTAATAGAATAATCTGTTAACTGTGAGAATTTAGTTATTAAGTTAAATACTTCCCCTAGCGAAGTAGCCGGCTTTTCTAAATAAAGTAAGATGTCATCGGCATATAGATTAATTTTATGTTCTGTTACCCCAGAGTGAATTCCTTGAATCCTTCTTTCCTGGCGTATGGCTAATGCAAGTGGCTCAATAAATATTGCAAATAATAAAGGGGATAGTGGGCATCCCTGTCTTGTGCCTCTCTGTAAAGTAAAGCTCTGAGATATAATCCCATTAGTAGTAACTGTAGCTTTTGGAGAATCATATAATACTGATACCCAGTGGATAAATGATTTCCCAAAGCCACATTTATTTAAAACATCAAAGAGGAAGGACCAGTTAACTTTGTCGAAAGCTTTTTCTGCATCCAATGATATAATAACTGCCTTTTTATCATGCCGCTGTGACATGCTAATCAGGTTAAAGAGTCTCCTAATATTATTAGTAGAGTGCCGATCTTTAATAAAGCCTGTTTGGTCGCTATGAATAATTGTCGAGATTACTGTTTCTAGTCTAGATGTGAAAGCCTTAGTGATAATTTTATTATCAGTGTTAATTAGTGAAATCGGACGGTAACTTGATGGAAGGGTGGGGTCTTTTTCTGGCTTTAATAAAAGTTTAATTGCTGCTGTATTCATGTGTGGGCGTATGTAACCCTTAGTTTTAATTTCTGTTACTACTCTTAAGAATAGTGGAGCAAGCATTAACCAGAAGTGCTTAAAAAATATAGCCGGATAACCATCCGGGCCAGGTGCTTTGCCATTAGGCATACTATCTAGAGCACTGTACAACTCGTTTATAGTAAGTGGCGCATCTAACATGTCTTTATATTCAGTAGTTAACTGAGGTATATTTAAGCTACTGAGGAATGCCTCAATATGCTCAGGGTTAGGCTTGTTAGTTTCTAAGTATAGGTTACGGTAATAGTTATAAAAAATGTGATTAATTTCTTCTGGTGATTGTGTGCATTCACCAGTTGTATCTTTAATAGCCGTTATAAGAGACTTTTCCCGATTGCGTTGAAGTTGGTTTGCAAGAAATTTACCTGATTTGTCTTTTTAGTTAGCATATCGTCTAACTGTATTTTTGTATTTTGTAAGTCAGTCCATATTTGGTTATTTGGGTTTATTGCGTACTCATCTGTCAGTTGTTTAATTTTATCTTCCAAGTATTTTTCTGATTTTTGATCCTGTTTCTTTTTATAAGATGAATATGATATAATTTTACCTCTAATTACTGCTTTCCCAGTTTCCCAGAGAAGAGATGGCGATAGGTCTGGAGAGTCATTTATTTCCAAAAAGTCTGCCCATTCTTTTCTTATAATTTTGTCAAACTCTGCGTCGTTTAGCAGTGAGATGTTAAACCGCCATGTCGGTGGTGGTTTAAAGGTATAATCAACTTGTAGGGAAAGGGAGACTGGTGCATGGTCGCTAATAATAATAGGATGTATTTTTGTAACAGTTTTATCAGCAATAGAGTTATTTGTAAGAAAATAATCAATTCTTGAAAAAGACCGGTGCACAGCGGAAAAGAAGGTAAATCCTTCTTATTTGGGTTTTTAAGTCTCCAGCTGTCGACAAGGCCAAAGTCATCCATATATTCCCCTATTACTTTAGTAGATTGTAATCGCCTACATGTTGTATTATTAGAACGGTCAATTAATGGATTTAAGACTGTGTTAAAGTTTCCTCCAATAATAATAGTAGAGTTCGCTGCTAAATCAAACAGCTGAGAGAAAAATTCATGGAAAAAGGCCGGATCATCATTATTAGGGGCATATAAATTACCAAGTGTATATATTTTATTAAATATAGTCACCTGAATAATAATGTATCGGCCCTCTGGGTCTGTTATTGTATTATTTAAAGTAAAGAGTAAATTCTTATGTATGACTATACAGACTCCTCTTTGTCTACTGTTATAAGGGGCAGAGTACGCTTGGCTAAAATTCTTATCAATAAGTAATTTTTCTTCAGATTTTTGTAGGTGGGTTTCTTGTAGGAGGCAAATATCTGCTTTTAATTTTAAGAGATGGTCTAAAGTTTTTATTCTTTTTGCTTCTGAGCGAGCGCCACAAACATTCCAGGAAACCAGAACTAATTTATGCATACAAACAATATAGACTCAGTCCTGTGTATATATCTGCATAGGCCATTTGTCAATATTAGTATGTTATAGGATAGAATCAAAGTGGTTAGGTGGTTTATGTAATTTGTGTAAAATATGAGGTGACGAGTAAGTAAATATAACAGTGAAAAAACAGGCAGGGAGGTAAAGTAAAGGAAGTTAACGGGGGATTAAACATAAAAATACACCAATAACTGGTAACCTAAGCGAGATTTTTTGTTTAAATATACTTTAGATATAGTTATGTATTTAATAATATATTTATAATATCGCCTAAACATAATGAGTATTCATATTTAAGGTTTTATAACCACATATACAGTATATTTATACATCTAATAATCAAACAAAGTTTAGTTCCACCAATGCCATTTAGAACAGCCAGGGAGTGGAGTTGGGGTTCCGGAATAGTTGGCCATCGATGTATAGTTTATCAACGACCATCGCAGTCCGTTTACCCTCCTGCCTATTTAGTTTCATTATAGGAAACAGTACCTTTCGCCGCTCATTAATCTCTCTCGGGAATTGGTTGTTCATTCCAAATGAGGTCCCTTTAAGCTCCCGTCCTTTACTTTTAACAAATTTTTTCTGTTTAAAATGCTCAAACTTGGCGATAATAGGACGGGGTCTGTTGCCCCTAGGGGCTCCAAGCCGATGTACCCGGTGAAAAGAGATGTTATTTACCGACTCCTGAGGAATTTTTAACGACATCGTCATATTTTTTTTTATCTCAACCTCTGGATTGTCAGAGGCATTCTCGGATATTCCTGAGAATATTAATTCTCCCGCATGCTACGGGATTGAATATCCAGAACAGTTTCTTTTAGCGTTTTATTTTCCTTTTTAACGGTTTCTAACTCGGCTGAAACAGTCACGAGTGTAGAGTGTAACTCGGCATTGTCTCATTGGAGATCACTTACTTGTTGGCTGAAGAATTCCATACTTACCTTTAATTCTTTGACGTCCTCGCTGATTAGGGAGAGGACCTCTAATTTTTTATTTATGGACTCCAGCATACTGACGAAACCTCCGTAGTGGCTAGGTTCTCCGTGTCCGTCGCTGAATCATTTTTCCTCTTTTTCGAAGGTTTTCTCGACAGTTTCGACATCGCGCAGCTGTAAAAATATGCGTCGATGAAGCGTTCGAGGTCCTCCACGTTGGGTGGTATTCCAAATCTGTCGGATGAAAAAGAGAGGGGAAAAAAAAGAAAGGCAAGATATATGATGGTTAAATTTGGATTAGTTTAGTATAATAGAGCTAATTCTATCTTAGCAGCAGGGCGCCGCCATGTTGGGGTTTCCCGGTCTCGCTGTAGGTCTCGCGATAGTCACAGCATCTCGCGCATGCGTCCAAGCTTCCAAGCGTCCAAGCACCTTCCAAGCGTCCAAGCACCCTTCCAAGCGTCCCTTAGCCCCCCAAGCGTCCCTTAGCCCTTAGCCTTAATGCATGTTTTTTATAATGTGGGAGGATTGCCTTCCCTCCCTCTGCCCAAATATCAATGACACTTCTGCTAAACATAATGACAGGAGCAATGGCATATATTTACACTTGTGTGGCACGTCCACGAATATCTCTCTGGTCTCAGATCTTGCAATTATAGAATGATGTCATCCTAGGCTATGTAATGAATCCATTGAAGGAACATAAGAGTTTGAGCTTGAAGTAGTTCATTGCATCCTGTGTATGTGGGAGGCAAGGGTGTGCGAGAATGGAATGTTTCAGAACAAACGGTGCCAGTCGCGGAGAGGATCCAGAGGTGATAACACAGAGGCAGCTGGTGGGAAAATACTGTGAGGAAACTACAACCAGGAGGAGCAAGCAAACGATTCTGCAGGGGAAGAAAGACCAATGAGAGCAAGCTAAAGTTAACTGCAGTATACACATAGCCAATAGAATAATGCCAGGATGCCTTTGATGCTGTGCCATTTGCATATTGTGTAGTATAACTCATTGCTGGGCAACTCGGATGGAGTACGTCTGCTGGTGGCAACAGAGGCGTACAGAGCTGTATTGAGAGGGACCCGAGACCCAGGTGCTTGTAGTAGATCTGTGTGTTAGGAATAAATCCACTCGTGTGTGAAAATGCCGGCTTCCTGATACCTTTCTATTGCAGAACGAGCGTGCATATTGTTGGATGAGTGGCAGTTGGGTAAGGTCACAAATTGGAGTCAGATTACTAACTTGAGTTTATGTTGATTTAGAAATAAATTCCAACAATTTATGGTGACCCCGACGTGATGCAAGAGAGGTAAAAGAAGTCCGGGACTTCGAGGAAAACCACAAGAGTCTGGGACTCGGGTCAGGGACCCACGTCCACACCAGGTGACGACCTGATAAAGGAGCCACACGTCCGACCGTCTTTCCTCTTGGGCCCACAGTGAAACAAGGTAAGCAGATTCCTTTTCAAATTCTGCACATTGGCAACGCTAAATTATAAGAGGAAGGAGGAGCGGAACGGCGTAAAAGTGTAATAGTGTGGACGTTAGTAGGGTATATCTGGGATTTACCTACTAGAATAGTTTGGAACTATTCGTGGTTACGATACGGTTTAAAATCTGGGATTTACGTATCAGTGTGGAAGCGGTGTGAGTGTGAAGACTAAAATTGTTCTGCGTAAAAAGTGGTTGGGACACGCACGGGTGGATTTCAAGATGGCGAATAAGAGGAAATGTGATAGTGGTCTCGGGTGTGGCACTTCAGACGAACGGACTGAAGTCTGGTCGGAGATTAATGGTCAGTACGCTAAGCTGGAATCACAGTTGATTAGTGGAATAGAAAGTAAGAAAATTAAAAAGGAAAAGAACGGTGTCAGAAGTTGTTTCTGAAATTAAAGAAGGATGAATTGTTTCGCGGAGAACCTGGAACATGGGACATGTCGAAGTTAGCGAGGCAGTTACAGAAAAAGGAAAGCAGAATGTTGGCAAATATTCGAGATATGAAGGAGGAACAGAGCCAAGTCGGATGGCGACAGCGTAATAAACTTGAGAAGGAAGTGAAGGAAGTGGAGAAAGATAGACGAGGCATTCACCAATTGGCAACTATTGCTACTGCGCTGGCAGCGATAAAAGAGGAGTTTGTGTTGTGTGTGAGTGTGTTCTGGGTCTAGTTTGGTGAGTTGAAACTGTGAATATGTGAAGCATGTGTGAATTGTGAGTTTAAAGGGGGGATTTGATTTCTTCTTGGTTTTGTGTTTTTTCTCCTCAATGCCTTTATGACAATGGAGAGGAACTGAAGTTAAGTGAAAGGAGGACTGAGTTTGTTGGAAGGCAGGTATTTTGTGTCTCCAAAAATGAGCGAAATAAGATAGGATGTATATGAATGGCGTTTTGTAGGAAGAGGAAAAGAGTAGATTTCAATGGAAAAGAGGTGGAAAAATTTCCTCTCTCTCCAGTTTCTTTGTCCTCAAAAAAGGGTGAAAAAGAATGGTAGCAGGAAATCTGCATACTTTGAAAGGATGGGGGCCGTGAGCTGCTGTTTTAAGAAGGTGGTGATTTGTACTGTTGTCTGTTAAAATTAAATTAAACTAGTAAAAAAGGACAGGGGAGTGTGAATGGTAAGTTTTTCTTCCGCCCCCCTTCTCTCTCTCTCTCCTCTTTGTCTCCTGTGGGGAGGGGTGTGTGATAAGTTTAGTCCTCTCTCCCATTGTCTCCATTTGGGAGACTTGTAGTCTGTTGTGTGTGAATAGCAGGGGTCTTCTAATGCTAATCAAGTTGTTCCTGTTAAAAGGAAAGATATAGAGGTCTAGATGATAACTACAGGCCACTATCCATATTATTTTAAAATCAGATCTGTGTTTTTTATAGTTGAATGAGTAATAAAACCAAATTTTAATATAGTTGAATAAGTAATAAAACCAAATTTTAATTGAAATAGACTTTTCATTTTTAATTTTTTGATTTCCCCTGCATCTCTGATAACTTAGTCGTAGGTGTGAAAATGATTTAACCTTTGTCCTTATCTGAGTCCCATTCTAGAAGTCTGAGAAGTCCTGGAATTTGAGACTTCCCTCCATGTGGAAGCATAATTTAAGGTAACATGTAATGAAGAAGGAGTCTATGGTAGACATATGCGTAAATATAGTAATACTACTTGCTATAGTGTAGTGAACATATTTAAATAAAACTACAAAATACATATTTTTTGAGAAAATTATTATTTTTAATTAGAACAAGCATATAAATCTCTTGCTGTGATCTCATCTCCCTCTGTCTGTTCCGAGTGTATAAGTGTTTCAGGCAGGTTCAATCTTTGACGAGAGGTGTTGTTCTTGGGTGTCTCCAACGTGCTGGAATAACCTGGCTGTTGGGCACAGAGTGGACGGCGAACTGAACAATGGTCACTTTCGGGGGGGGGGAAGTGATCACACGGACTGCGAAAAGGATGGTATACTGCAAATCCGCTTGCCATGAGACTGTTCAATGACTCTTATGAATTATCTGAGCAAAATGTCCATCAACTCTTTGAGCAGACATCTCAAACTCTCATCACAGCCGTCCTGATGAAACTGTCAGGGGTCTCTAGTGACAGCTAAGGCTTGCTTTGAACTTTGCCCTGCATAAACTGCTATCAACAAGGACAGGAAGGAATATGAACTCCAGTGTGGACTCAAAGTTCGAGTCATCTGAGATCGGCCTTTGAGTCATATTTTGGTCTGTTTTGGGTACAGTTTGCACTCTGTACTGTGTCGGAAAAGGAGATGTGATCTATAGCAACGCAGTTTCGGAAATTGAGAACGGCTTATGTGAAATAGGGTAGTATAAAATTTATTCTAATCTTTAATTCTATATTTTCCGTTGTTTGATGCTTGTTGAATTTGGCCTTCTAATTTTTTGTCCCATTTCTCTTTTATAACTTTAGCTTCTAGATTGGACTCAGATGTGGAACACTTACGGCGAATTTGCTGGTTAAATTTTTAATTTTGATTAAGCTCAACAGCACTGTGATCTTTGGATCCCACGGGGAATGCACAAAGGCAAAGTTCCCTGCTGTGTTTTACAAGCCCCCACTACTCTGTAGAAGAGGTGAGGTTAGTTAGCATTTTAAGAATACTTTTTGGTTGGTTTAAAGTAGGGATTTTGTTTTGTTTTTCTGATTATAACTCGTTTCTCTTATTAGTTGAGATGGCAGATATTTGGAAGATTTGTGACCTGCAATAGATGAATGGGGCTGTTTTAAATCTTTTTCTCTTCTCTTCCTGACCCTAAAAGTCCTCCGCTGCAGTATCTTAATGTACATCTGCTTAAGTTGTTTGTTTTTCTCACTTTAAGTTACCTGAACAGGATTCAAATTTACATTACAAACTCTTGCCTCAAAGGCTTTTGTTTTGATGGCTCATGGCTAGCTCAGCTGGGGATCTTTTTATAGTTCTGGTGTTGGCCAAATTGTCACAATTTGGTTGTTTTTAATCTACAGGACACAAGGTGTCTGTTTTTTCCTCTTTGAAGCAACAATTTGGAAGCGGCTGCAGTTTTCACATTCAGGTCTGAAATGATCAAAATTGATCTTTATCAGATGGGGGAATGATTGGTCTGTCTGAGTTTGTTGAAAAGGAAGTCTGATGTGAGAATGACTGGTCTGTCTGTGTATCAAAAGGAAGTCTGATGAAGTTTGGTGTGAGGAATTTACAGGCAGAGAATGGAGAGGATTTTGACCATGGGAGGAAAAGTAAGTTCTACAAAGATGACAAAAGACGACCCTTATAGCAGAAATACGGTAAGTATGTTCCATCTCAGAAACGATTGAAAAGTATAATTTCTAGAGCCCATGGAATATGCCATTTGGGTGTGGAAGGAACATTGACACACCTGGGTGACATTTTTTCATGAGACAAGTTGTTAAAAATGAACTGCGGTGTATATTTAAGGTATAAGTATAAATCTCTTCTCAGACTGTTCATGGCCCGGCCGGACATGAATAGTTCTGAGTTAAGATGATGTTGTTTTTAAATGATTTACACTGCTATAATAAGAAACCAGCGTTAAAAATACAGAAATTTGATGTACGACAAAGAGCAACATTATGCTCAGGCATTGGAGCTGTGGATTGAGAACACAGGTAAACACCCAGGCAGCTACCCTGAAGCTGAGATGATGTTCAGGACGGCGATGCTGAACGGCCTCCCAAATGAGGTGCAAGCGATTATAAGAATTGAAACTAAAGGACAAAAGTGGTACCATTACTCACAGTTGCGCCCGGCCCCAGACTTTGTGCCTGCCAATGGTGAGCTTAAAGGTTGACCGCCCGGACGGGCAGGTCAAGAGAGGGAATGTGACGATGGCGAGAATTGGATCAAAGTCGAACTCGAAAGTGTCTGAACAAAGACGACGACGATGCAAATGTTTAACTTTATTGACTATTTTGCTTGCTGGCTTGTGCTTTGTGTTTGAACATATGGTGCGGGATGACAGAAGTGATGGAGCGAAAGGAGAACGAGTGATGGTGTATCATTCCTGTAATGGAACGGTATGGTATGAAGCAGAGCAAGATGGTGGTAAAACGCTGACACAGACACAACAACTACTGCTAAATCTGAAGTGTAAACAACCGACACAGGTGAACGCTTGGGTGACAATTTTCAACTGGACTCAACAATGGCTTGATTTGTTAGATAAATTGGACAATTATCAACCACGGTACCAGGACTGGCCCTTGGTACGCCCACAGGAACCTAGAAGGAGAAGAGAGGTAAAGTCAGAAAATGAGTGGGAGAAAAAGGGCTACCAGCCTTGGATAATAGGCTGGGCATACAATAATTCGGTGAGAGTAACAGTGGCCCCTAATACAACTACCCAAGTAAATATACCAATAAAGGCACTGAGAGGGTTTCGGGAAGCGTGGTATACATCAGTGGTGGCAGACATGTCATTCGTAACTGGAGACATGTTCCCGGGTTATTGGTGGTATATAACAGGACATGTGACAATGTGGGGATGGGATTCCCTGGTTACCACACAGGCGGGTGATTATTGGACACCGTCAAAGAATGATATTGCTAAGTATTTCCATAATAAGATACTCCTAAGAAAAGAAGGGGAGATATTGAAATTGACAATTGCAATGGGTAATAAGTCAATTGCGCCACCACACCAAGAAGTGTTAGTGCTAAACACATCATGTTGGGGGTTTAAGTTGTGGGCATATTCGTCTGGAAAAGATCCATATTTTCCAATTATCATTTGTGAAGATGGGACTATGACAAAAGGGGAAGCACCAGTGTTAAATAATTATACCCGTCAAACGGGTACCACGGCCAAAACAATGACAACAGTGGATGACTGGTTTATGAGTCACACAGGTATTTCTATGGTCACTAATAATTGGCTCCTGATGGCTGAACAGGCCGCTAACAATACTAACGAGAATTGTTTGGTATGTTTAGGTGCAAGACCAGTTTTGAAAATCATGGCAGCAACTGTTGTATCCAAAACCTGTCTCTTTGGTTTCCTGTATAACAAGACTCTCCAAGGAGAGTGCAGCGAATTGGACTCGGCCTTTCCACTGACAGATATGGAAAAGAAAAAGCCCATTTTTGACACCCATGTTGCACACCAAAATTTCACCTGCCTAAAGTTAAATGGGACTGGCCCTGGGATTGGAAATATCCAGGAGTCATGGTGCAATGAAAATGTGTCTTTGCCAGCAGGAATCCCTCTCGCTCGTGCTGATGTTTGGCTGTGGTGTGGAGCGAAAGTGTTGTACGATAGGCTTCCCACCAATGCCTCAGGTAAGTGCGCCCTAGTAACGCTGATCATGCCAATTAGTGTGACAGCATTAGACATGGCCAGAATAAATTGGGAAGGTGTTGGACGGTGGGGAAGACTCCCCTTCCTTGTGAGGAAGAAAAGGGACATGCAAGAATGGTTGAATGCAGGAGACCCCACGTACATAGATGCAATTGGAGTTCCGAGAGGGGTCCCTGATGAATACAAATTGGTGGATCAAGTGGCGGCAGGATGGGAGAGTATTTTCCTGTTCATTACAGTAAACAAAAATGTGGACCGGATTAATTATGTCCACTACAATGTCCAACGATTGGCGAACTCCACCACCTCGGCACTCCAGGCAGTGCATGAGCAATTAGCAGCCACGTCTCTTATGGCATTCCAAAATAGAATGGGTTTAGATATGGTGTTAGCTGAAAGAGGAGGAGTGTGTGGTATTTTTGGGGATCAGCGCTGTACTCTGATTCCCAACAATACGTCTCCTGACGGTCGCCTTACTAAGGCATTGGAGGGTCTGCGCACGCTAAGTAACAAAATGAAGGAGCACTCAGGTGTGGACACCAGTTGGTACTCTGACTGGTTAAACGTCTTTGGTAAATACAAAAGCTTGATTGCATCAGTACTGATTTCTATTGCTGTGTTTGCCGCTATTATGGTGTTATGCGGATGTTGCTGTATTCCATGTATCAGATCATTAACTGTTAAGACAATTGAACGCACGTTGGGGCCACTCCCTCCGGGTGGCCTGTACATGATGATCCCTCAGAAGGACCCCCAGGAGGCGGAGACAGCTGTGGCCCTCCGGGAGTCCGGGATGTGAGTATGTGAAGGTGGCCTCAGGGACCTGAGGCCATGAGGAGGGAATGAAATTTTCTACTGATTTTCTACTAGAATGAATTTTTTTACTGATTTTTAATTTTCTACTAATTTTTAGCTGATGGCTATTGATTTTTAGCTCGTGTTTAACTCTTTGACTGCCAGACGTTTTCAGAAAAGGGATGCCGTGGGTGCCAGCCGATTTAAGCATTTTGACTGATCTTTCAAGGTCCACAGAACATTTTGTGTTTGGACTATGGAAACACACATACTACCAAATGAAAGATTGGACTCTCATCTTTCATCAGAAAAAAAAAAGTTTGTTTCTACCTTATTCCGTTTTTCAGTAATCAACAATAGAAAATGGTTAGTTTCACCCAAATGCTCTGTTTTGAAACAAAATACGGAGAAATCAAGCTTTTTGTGAAACGATATTATTTCATGCACTCTAGTGAATTTGACACCTTTTTTTTCCCATGAATGATGCCACAAACACCTAAACAGTGCTTTACTTCTGTAAAACACTACCACCAACAATGAAAAAGTGTTTTTTGATAGCAAAATATGTTTATTTACATTCAACAGTGTAACAATTTGACAAAACAATTTGGCAAACTATTTACAAATGTGTGCAACTGTTGTACTATTTACAATTGTGTGGATGTTTTAAATACAGTTTTTCTTTTTGTAACACTCCCCTGCGTGCAAGGGGACGCAGCAGGATTTGCACAACAGATTAGTTTCACTGCGATTGCAGACGCTACACTTTTTTGCTGGCTTTTTTTTCCCGGGGAATAGCATGTATACTGTTTATTGCAGTGTGTGTTTGGCCATGTTGCCATCAAGTCTACTCTCCGGATCATGATACGGTGACGTTACGGTGGTGTTATGTCTGGCTTCCTCATGTCCTTCAGTTCCTATACCGGGTGGTTGATCCATCTTATCCACTCCATTCATGGTGGCATCGTAGTCCAGAACCAGTGTCTTCTCCGTGATCAAACTGTACCCACTCCTCCGATGAATATGCATTGGACTCGGGGCACTCTTCGTCGTCCGCCTGAGCAGAAGTGCTCGGTTGTGCTCCGCGTTTTCCGGCGTTAGCATCGCTAGCCGGTGAGGCTTTATGACGTGATCTTAGCCGCCGCGTCAACGCTTCCAACTTCGGCGTCAACCTCGGAGTCACCATCATCATCATCGTCGTCATCAATGTGCTCTTTAGCATTAGTCGATGCTTTTCGTCTTTGAAAAAAATGCTCAAGCGTGAGCTGCTTGCAACCGGTCGCCATTATGGCTTCCTCAGCCGTTGTCCCCTCAACACTCTAGCTCCGCCTCCCGTCTTCTACTGACGCCTTCCCAATCTTGTCCAAAGAGAGTCATCGCTGCCATCTACGGGCCAAAAATAGGCATTATACTAACTAGATCTGCTTGATACTTTCAGCACAGCTGGCCAAGGCTTTCCTCCACCTGTTTCCCCAAAAAAATTAAATAAAATAAATTGGTGAACGTTTTTTAACGTCTTTGGCGCTCCTCCGTAGGATTTTACTAAACGTTATTTAACGTTTTTGGCAGTCAAAGAGTTAACAATAAAACAAGGTATTCGAGTGATGACCTCAGTCGTCTGAGGTCATGAGAGGGAATGAAGGAACATAAGAGTTTGAGCTTGAAGTAGTTCATTGCATCCTGTGTATGTGGGAGGCAAGGGTGTGCGAGAATGGAATGTTTCAGAACAAACGGTGCCAGTCGCGGAGAGGATCCAGAGGTGATAACACAGAGGCAGCTGGTGGGAAAATACTGTGAGGAAACTACAACCAGGAGGAGCAAGCAAACGATTCTGCAGGGGAAGAAAGACCAATGAGAGCAAGCTAAAGTTAACTGCAGTATACACATAGCCAATAGAATAATGCCAGGATGCCTTTGATGCTGTGCCATTTGCATATTGTGTAGTATAACTCATTGCTGGGCAACTCGGATGGAGTACGTCTGCTGGTGGCAACAGAGGCGTACAGAGCTGTATTGAGAGGGACCCGAGACCCAGGTGCTTGTAGTAGATCTGTGTGTTAGGAATAAATCCACTCGTGTGTGAAAATGCCGGCTTCCTGATACCTTTCTATTGCAGAACGAGCGCGCATATTGTTGGATGAGTGGCAGTTGGGTAAGGTCACAAATTGGAGTCAGATTACTAACTTGAGTTTATGTTGATTTAGAAATAAATTCCAACACCATGAATGTGTAAGGAGCAAGCTTATAGTGAAGCATGGCATGTGTAACACATCCAGGACTTCCCATCTCTGAGTGTGCTTCCACAAGACTGCAGAAATTGTTTCTGATTTCTCTTCATGTTTCAGTGACTTTTGTTTCTTATGGCATAAGTTTTGTTCAGCACAACCATAGCTTTTAAACTTTGGCTACTTTAAAGTTTACTGATGAGGATTCATGCAATGACAAATACAAATTGGAATATCAAAACAGTACCTACTTCAAGACACACATTCACAGTTTGCACTAAAGAAAGCATACCTGCATTGTTTGGCAGAGTTTATACAGCATACGGTAGTTTATTGATTACATTTGTGCTGTCTTTTAAAAGGAATTGCATCATGGAAACTTTCATGTTATAATATTCCGAGATCCCTAATGCTAACTCTTACATTGTGGGCCATAAAGCAGCAGGGCTCTGAGATCTGCAGAGTTGGGTCAATTAGTGGAACCCTGAGTTCAAAGTAAACATGGTGAAGCTGCATTGAGCCGTTACGCTGCACACAAATGGAATAACTTGCCAACAGGAGTGACGTCAGCCCCGAGTGTGAATGCATTTTAATACAGGTTAAAAACTTCCCTTTTTTCCTATTACCTTTTATTAAGGCTTTTTAAACATATTTAAATCATTTTTCTTTTAGCTTAGAAATTTTCTTTGCTCAATTTTTTTTTAAGTTTGCTGTCTAATGTTTTAACATTGTCAATGTATGCGGGGGTGCCTGGCGGACCTGCCGTGCTCCGTTCTACTGCGTTGGGGGCGCGGGCCGTGTTGGAGTGGGTGGGGGCGGGGCGCTCCTGGCTCCTGGGTTTGCTCTCCAGCCGGTGGCCCCTGCGGGGCCCGGGGGTTGTGCCTTGGCGCTGCCGTGACCTGGGGGGCCCTAGAGGGTTGTGCTTGCTCTGTCCTGGCCGGGGTCGACGACTCCCCTCTTTGGTGGAGGTTTTCATGCATGCCAGTTCCACCACACCAGCATCTATCAAAATTCAAAAACAATCTGCTTCTTCCTCTGGTCGTTGAATCAGTGGAAGCTGATGTCTGTGCTTCTCACTCTGCTTCATCTATCCTTCCTTCCTTTCCTCAGTCTTTCCTTTGGTCTCATGAGGTCTCCCTAATTTGTTGGAATTTAGATGTTTCCTGGGTTGGTGAAAGATTCTGGTTGGTAACCCGGTGGGTAGTAGGTGATATCTGGTCGGTGCTGGATTTCACGTTCCTTTCTTTTCTTTGATCCTTCCTCGGGCCTCTAGCTGGATTCTCAAGTATTCCGTTTAGGTGAACGGTATGGGATTGTTAATAGGTTTTAGGTGAATTAATGAGTACACACTCACACGCACGCACACATGCGCACCTACACACCCGCACATGCACATACTTATGCACATCCAAAAAAAAGAAGAAAAAAAAAGAGAGCAATGACGATGACATGTCGAATCGGTAAAATTACCGAATGAACAATACTGAGCTCTCTCAAGAAAAAAAAAAAAAAAAGGAGACATTATGCATACCTCCCCCCTCAATTTAAAACAAATTAAGGGGAAAAGTGATTACCAAAGTACGCGGCCTATTCACATGCCCTCTGTTTTTCCTTCCTTCCTGTCTTGCATAATGTTCTATTTGCAACATTAAGTCCCTTTTTTTCTTTTTTCTTTTTAAGGCAAGTGATGCTGTTTGACGCATCAACTAAGAGAATCCTTGGGAATTTAGGCCCTGAAAAGCTTACTGGTAGATATTTTTTTAACTGAAACTTCTCAGCTGATTGGAAAATGGATTTCCCAAGTAGTAGATCAAATGAAAGTGTTTACGAGCTATGTTGGGAAAGGTTAAAGTTATAAATCAAAATTATTGGTGCTTGGTACTTAGGTTGAAGTGGCCAATCCAACCATCCATCCATCATCTACCACTTATCTGGGGTCGGGTCGCGGGGGCAGCAGCTTTAGCAGGGAAGCCCAGACTTCCCTCTCCCCAGCCACTTCAACCAGCTCCTCCGACAAGATCCCAAGGCGTTCCCAGGCCAGCCAAGAGACAGTCTCTCCAGCGTGTCCTGTGTTGTCCTACAGCTCCGATTAGCCGCCTCAACAAAGGAGGCGTGGAACATGGTCCATTCCAACCAGACTCAGCATTTTGACAGACTGTTATTTTTAGGAAATCTTGTCACATTCTTCATAGGATTTATGCGCCGATAAAATAAATCAGACAAACTCTTCACACTTGATTAGGACATTATAACTCACCCCAGTGTACTGTGTAAATAAATGTAGTGCCTTGGTTTTGTTTGGTTCTCCCTATTTTTCTGTACTCAAATGGTTCTGAAGCATGCATTTAAGCTCGACGGGACAATTCAGTTAAGTCTGTGAAGGAATGTGACACAGCGTTGTTCAACAGTACACACTCTGTGGTCCGGATCCACGTCAGCTTTTTGGCGCAGTCGACAGGGTAATTTCACACTATTTTACTTCTTAGCTTTTGTTCTGGTACAGAAATTCCATCTGCCTCACTTTCTCCTTCTCCAGAAGACTCATTCATGTCAGTGTTGATGTTTGAATAAACAAAGAAGAAAAACATCAACAAACAACAAGCCCTCTGTTTGCTGTAGATCAGATGTTGGCGCTGGAAAGCTCAGTTATTTTAACACTGCGACAAAGGGTACGAGTGTGTATCGGGGGAGCATATTTTAATAGGTATTTTTGTATCGCAGGATCAAAACAAGTCAGCGTTCTTTATATTCAGCGCTTTATATAATTCAGCACTCAGTCAGTGTTGACAAAAGTGGAGGGGCGTCTTGAAGGGTTAGTTTGTTTTTCCACCAACCCAACAAATAATTATTTGTTACTTAAAATGGTATGTATAAAAAAATAAATTTATAAAAAACCTAATGTAAATAATCAATATTAAAGTGACTGCATTATAAACAACTTTTCAATTTATTTATTTACAATTCCAATGAAGTTGGGACATTGCGTACAATGTACAGTAAATAAATTAATCCATTGAAACCGCAAATATAAGTAATTTTAAATCTATACTAAATTGATTGCGCTACAAAAACAAGATGTCTAATGTCCAAAATGATAAACATCATAAGAACATTGATAACATGGATTGAGAAACACAGTTCATTCAAGACAGTTAAACAAATACGGTTAAGTCAATAACATTTAGGCAGCTAACACGGCACTTCCTATTTTCTTACTTGAAACCAAGTCACATCCAAAATCCAACCACTACTTAGCATACTGACGCTAACTTTATGATCGACTCACGGTAACTCAAGGACTTGACTGAGGCCTACAACTCAATATAAGTCCGTGATGGTAACAGCCACGTGAAAGAAGTTAAGGGATGTCACACAAAGCCAAATATTGTGCTGAAAACAGACTATGATCAATCCAAAACATTGAATGACACGATTTACTGATTTACCGTTAACTCTTTCCTGAGATGTCTGACTGTGCCACGGTGTACCAGTGCGCATGGGCTAACTACGTGATACACTTCTCATGCAAGAACATGCATATGAAATGCATATAGATTTATAGGTGTTAACAGGTTTTCACAACAGCATCATTTATAATTAGTATCTGCCCCATTTCACATTTCCTGCCTTTTCATTGTCTATGATGCTCTCACTTTTTGCCAAAGTTTAAAGGCAAGTCATCTTAATGTGTTGATAACAAGGTTATTTTAGTTAACGAAAAATAAAATGCTTTTTAAAAATCAAAAACTAACTGGAATTACATTTTATGTTTAGAAAACAAACCAAAACTATAATTGCAGCAAAAAAATTCCTTTGTTTTAGTCTTTGCTAATTCATTTAATGCATGATCCTTTGGGGATGATTTTAAATATATTTTTCGATATTAACCGTAATAAAGACGTTTGAAAGTGTGTCACACAGGAGTCATCTAGCAGCAGCCAATAGAAACGCACATTCAGATGACATCGCTCCTAGGTGACCATTTTGCGTGCTTGAATTTTAGCTCCAATGGCTCGGCTGCTTTTTCATTTAACTCAGCCGAAATGCAACGCTCAGTGAGAAATGTGTTACTTTTTTCATTTTACCATGGTTTTTATTAAATATTGTGCACAAGTAATACACATGAAAAAAAAAAAGTAAACCAAAACTAATACTGAAATTGAAACTGCATTTTTTAAATAACTAAAACTAACTCAATTAAAAAAAAAACACACAAACATAAGGCTGCTTTTATAAAGTTTAAAACGCAGGAAGAGCATCCCAGTATGATACAGTGGCTTTTATTTTTTGCCCGCGCCATTGTTCCAGTCGGTGTTAACGACACCGGAAGTTGATGCACACAACGATTACTTAACTTCCGGGTTTTGTGAAAAAGGTATACGCCTCTCGCATTACCAGCCAAATTGGCTGGTAAATATTTACAACCACCCGCCAAAATGAATTTTAACCCACAATTGGCGGGTGTTAATTTAGAGCCTTGTATATAAATGTTAAATGTATGTCAATGATCATTGTAGACAATCAGCTATCAAGAGCCATAAAATCAACCTCTAGTCATTTGAGTGAAAGCAACTGTCTTGCATGCGTCTCTTTTTCACTGCTGTGGTCAAGTAGGTCTCAACAAATGTTAATCAAAGAGCCAAACCCATTCTGCAGTGATGAGACTTCTATTCAATATGGGGCATTGCTGCTTGTTCTCCTGGCTCCAGTTTATTAAGTAGTGGAAAATGACACTCATCCTTTGGGAGGTTTGGGAAATGGTGCATAAATTGCACTTTCCTTTGGGATGGGTAAGATTCGAACGTGTATCAGACAGCTGTCAGCTTTCTGTTTCAAAGCTTTCATTCCCCCTATTCTCTATGCTATTCTTCCCTCACCATCTCTGTCCAACCAACTGTCTTTATTAATGTACGTGTGTTTGCATGCATCTAAATGTGTCTTGGGGGTTGAAATGTGCTTGTCAACCATTGCAGCAGCATCTGGCTTCACAACAGTGTCTCCCACTGAGAGTGTGTCACTGTGTGCTCTTTCTGCAATTTCTGAAGAAAGGCTGAATGACCTGAGACTGACACCTTTACCTTAATGATAAAAGATTTGTGCACATGAACATATTCCTGACTCTTTTTAGATTAACAGCAAATGCATAAACTGTATAATGTAAATTGGGCATAAAACTATGTAAATACTGTGTGTGAAAATTGTTGCCTTGCTTGAAGGTAAACCTCTGGTATACTGATAGCGATGCTCATACGTTTACATACCCATATGGTACAGTACACTGCAAATTTTTTTTTTTTAAAAATTGTAATAACAGAATTTCTGTATTTAAAAAACACTATTTAACTTACAAAAATAAACTCTAATTTTACGTCAAATGTAAAATAACATGAAATCACTGTAACTAAAAAAAAACACAATCTTTCTGCTCTTTAAAAAAAATTGTAGGCATTAGTCTATTTAATTAAATAAACTGTAAAATTCAACTTTAAAACCCTAAAAAATTACAGTAAAAATGTGCAATTTTAC
The DNA here is from genome assembly GCF_051991255.1 of Vanacampus margaritifer. NCBI lineage: Eukaryota > Metazoa > Chordata > Actinopteri > Syngnathiformes > Syngnathidae > Vanacampus > Vanacampus margaritifer. The sequence continues at coordinate 6,354,797 of NC_135441.1, read as the reverse complement.
TACTGTATATTTTATTTTATTAATTTACTTTTATAAAGATAGTAACAATCATTAACATTTATTTTGAAAGCACATCTAAAGAGACATGGTGAAAGGAGAAACCTTGAGTAGGTGAATAACATGCAACTTGAACTTAGGGCTGCTTCCTCTGTTTATTGGGCATTAGCACTATAAGTGTAATACTTTTAATAAAGCATTTTACTAATGGATATGCTGCTAACTTTATTGCAGCTGTTGCTTCAGACACACTGTTTGATGACTGTATTTCTCGTGCCACTCGTGGCAACACCCTCTTTGAGCGCCGATTTCAAATCTTAGTGAGGGGTGGAGCAAGAGTCTGATTTCCTGTTGAGTTACCCTTTAATGCTGAGGGTAAAAGCTTTGCTGCTATTACAGTACATTTATTTTCATTTCAGACATCTTTAACTCTTTGACTGCCAGACGTTTTCAGAAATGGGATGTCACCAGTGCCAGCCGATTTAAGCATTTTTACTGATCTTTCAAGGTCCACAGAAAATGTTGTGTTTGGACTATGGAAACACAAACCAAATGAAAGATTGAACTCTCATCTTTCATCAGAAAAAGAAAGTTTGTTTCTACCTTATTCCGTTCTTCAGTAATCAACAATAGAAAATAGTTAGTTTCACCGAAATGCTCTGTTTTGAAACAAAAAGCGGAGAAAAAGAGCTTTTTGTGAAACGATGTTATTTCATGCACTCTAGTGAATTCTACACTTCTTTTTGTCCATGAATGATGCCACAAACACCTAAATAGTGCTTTACTTCTGTAATACACCACCACCAACAATGAAAAAGTGTTTTTGGATTGCAAAATACGTTTATTTCCATTCAACAGTGTAACAATTTGACAAAACAATTTCGCAAACTATTTACAAATGTGCGCAACTGTGGTACTATTTACAATTATGTGGATGTTTCAAATACAGTTTTTCTTTTTGTAACAGTCCCCTGCGTGCAAGGAGAGGGAGCAGGATTTGCACAACAGATTGGTTTCACTTGCGATGGCTCCTTTCGCGTGCAGACGTTACACTTTCTTGATGGCCTTTTTTTCCGGGGAATAGCAAGTAGCAGACTGTACCCACTACTCCGATGAATATGCATTGGACTCGGGGCACTCTTCGTCGTCCGATTGAACGTCCGCCTGAGCGTGCTCGGTTGTGCTCCGCGGTTTCCGGTGCTAGCATCGCTAGCCCGTGAACCTTTATGACGTCGTCATAGCCGCCGCGTCAGCGCTTCCAACTTCGGCGTCAACCTCGGAGTAACCATCATCATCATCGATGATGATCATCGTCATCATCAATGTGCTCTTTAGCGTTGGTCGATGCCTTTCGTCTTTGAAAAAAATTCCCAAGTGTGAGCTGCTTGCAACCGGTCGCATTTGTTCGCTTCTTCAGCCATCTAGCTCCGCCTCACGTCTTCTACTGCCGCGTCAATGCTTCCAACCTCGGAGTCACCATCATCATCATCGATGATGATCATCGTCGTCATCAATGTGCTCTTTAGCGTTGGTCGATGCTTTTCGTCTTTGAAAAAAACTGCTCGAGCGTGAGCTGCTTGCAACCGGTCGCCATGTTCTCTTCCCTTCCCCAGCCATTGTCCCCTCTAGCTCTGCCTCACGTCTTCTACTGACGCCTACCCAATCTTGTCAAAAGAGAGTCATTGCTGACATCTAGGGGCCAAAAATAGTCATTAGGCTAACTAGATCTGCTTGAAACTTTCACCACAGCTGGCCAAGGCTTTCCTCCACCCGTTTCCCAATTTTTTTTTAAAAAAATTGGATGACGTCTTTTAACGTCCATGGCAGTCAAAGAGTTAAAGTGAAACTGCAAAAACTATGTGAAGATGAATGATATGGCCCGCTCTGTGTAGACTACTGAAACGACCGAAGTTAATGAAATGAAACATTTGTGAGCTGCCCAGAACTGCTAATAGGCAATGGTCTTCAGGGAAAGTAAATGCTGTTGTATGTGCACTTCAGATAATGAAATAGCCTTCCGGCTAATTTTGGATTTTTAAACCATGTTTTATCATGTGTTTTGTGAAATTGCACTGTCCCCTTTCAAAGAAACCAATCTCAATGTCAATTTCAACTAATCTCGACATCTAACACAAGAAAACTAACCAAGAAAAGTAATAGAGATCCGGACGTCACGTGACTGTTTCTCTGAACACGTCCCCCTGTGGCAGGAAAGTAGCGGCGCAGTGTTAATGGACTACAATGGCGTGGAGTGCTAAACCTTGCGTCTATCCGTCAACTTTCCGCACAAGAGCATTGACAGTCACTTTGATGAAAATTACATGATATACATTTGCGAGGCGAACAGGTTGGATTGCTGATGAAGTGTCACGAGCCGGGTTTTTTCAACTCGCCGACGCTGCTATGTGAAGTTGCCTGCTCTCTTACACCGGTGACAGCTTTCAAATCTGATCATACAAGGGCCTTACAAGTTTGTACAATCTGGATTTATTTCCCCTTTATGTGTGGTCAAAATGCCATTGAACTTAGCAGCTCACGCAAGTCTTGCAGTGTTATTTAGGTATGTTAGCAACTTAGCAGCTGCTAATTGGCCACGGCAGCCGTCATGTACCGTAAAAAGTCTTCTTTATGGTGTTGGTCAGTTATTAAATTCAACTGTCTAATATCTATTAAACCGTAGCAGCACAAATGAATGAAACAGATTATTTCTCTTACATTTTGCGTGTGGTAACAGTTAGCATCTGCTGATTAAGCCACCACATACAAAGCGCTAAATGGGCTATACGCATTGGTTCCTCTTTTGGTAGCGTGGAGAATGCTCGATCATTTTTTGCCTCTTCTCGTTGTGGCAGTTAGTCCAAAACAGCTGTCAATAATTGTTAAAATGTGGTGTTCACTGTTACTCAAAGTGGCAGACGCGTTTTGATTGCTGCCAAAATGGCTGCGGTAAAGCCCATTTTTGGACGCGTAACGTCAACGTCAACGTCCGAATCTCTATTGGAAGGAGACCAACACCAGGATAAAAACACATTAATTATATGTTTTTCATCAGTTTCCTCAACCTGTCACCTGGAAGTATTATATTCTGTCATTCAGAACAGATCATTATGTGTCATGTGTGTCTAATTGCTTTGTAAGAATTGAGAGGTAAACAGTAAAAATATAATGTATAGGAACAGAAAGTATGAATCATTGCAGGGCCACACTGTATACTATTTCAATTAATTTAATAATAATATTGGTAATGATAATACTACTACTACTAATAATAATAATGTACATTGCAATAAAGTCTTTTACAGCAGCATGTCTGAACAAAACACGTGTAATCAGGAGACATTCTACGGCTGCAACGTCCCCCAGCACAAATACACAGGAAGGAGAGAAAAAACAAATCCGCACAGACTGGCACCTGAACTGCGCATGACAACAGCAACGCGAGGACGCTGTGAAACGTGTGGTTTACATTTGGGTTGTTGGACAGAGAATATTGTTCGAGAAGAAGACAAGACGCCATTGGCTCTTTTGACATGACACTTAACAAGATCAACCCCCGCACGTTTTCAGTTCAGTTGGCAGAAACTTCGAGCGGGCAGCTAATGTCGAAGAAGAAGGAAGGACGAAGGTAAGTATCAAACTGAAGCTGAGTAGCATTAGCATTTATCATTGTGCCTCTAAGTTTACTCAGTCGACGAAAGGCACCGAATACGCTGGCCTGTCGTCAATTGAAATGTTAGCTAACTTGTTATGATAAAAGCAAGGCTGGCCGTCTGCCAGACCAGCCACTTAACAATGAATCGCTACGTTTGCCTTTGTGAACTAGCTGCAGGGCTTAAAGTATTCCAGCACCATGCCGGATCTCTGGCTTTTGACTGCCCCCCAAAAAAAAGACGACAAAAAAAAAACTTGCCACACTTCGTTTTTCTCCGCCAACGTAACTTTGTGGCGTGCCTGCTCTTTCCGAGTGGTCTTGAACGCAACATCCAAACCAACTGTCGTTTCACCGAAATAAAAAATGTGATCATAAAAATGGAGCGTAGCCAGGGAAAGACGTCCGAAATGACAACGATCTTAAAAACAAATGGCGCTGGGCACGGATAGAAGAAAATGGTGGACTGGAGACGGCAAACCTTTTGTTGAGCTGGTGCCAGAAACTAAACGAGCCAGGTACTTCTTTCACTTTCTGTGTGTTGTGCTCGAAGAAGCTGGCGACAAAAAGTTCTCAGACGCCACAAATTAGACGGTGGCCATAAAGCAAGTTTGCACTTTCCAACATACGAATCGTTGGACAGGAGCAACAGCCACAATTGTCGCGGTAGCGGCCCCGATGATATCGATTGAATTGTGTTCATTCTTTGCGGAACATCAATTTACTTATGTGGTATTTCGAGCATAGTTTTGCATCAATTACAACATTTCATTTACTCTTTCAATTTCAATTGAGTCAACAGTAATTTTGACTTGATATCTAATTTGTCTAGTCTAGTAAACTTTGTTTTCTCTAGATTCAAAGATAATTTGTTTGTGTCAAACCAGTTTTTTAAAATATATTTACCTTTTTAATTTTTTAATTTTATTTTTTTTAGAGAGAACTCAGTATTGTTCATTCGGCAATCTTACCGATTCAACATCATCATCATTGCTCTCTCTCTCTCTCTCTCTCGCTGTGTGTGTCTCTCTCTCTTTCCCTCTTTTTCTTTTTTTTGTATGTGCGTGAGTATGTGTGAGCGTGTACTCATTAATTTACCTAAAACCTATTGAAAATCGTATACCGTTCACCTAAACCAAATACTTCAGAATCCAGCTAGAGTCGTAAGGTTGTCAGGAGACCCGAGGAAAAGAAAGTGAAATCCAGCACCGACCAGACATCACCTACTACCCACCGGGTTACCAACCAGAATCTTTTACCAACCCCAGAAACATCTAAATTCCAACAAATTAGGGAGACCTCAAGAGACCATAGGAAAGACTGAAGAAAGGAAGGAAGGTACATCAATTTACAATCGCACATCCGCTCATAGATATGTGTTAAAAAGTAGCGGTTACCAATTCAAAATTGTATGGCAACCATTTTTTTTAGTTATCATGGGCCTAAATACTCTTTATTGATTGTACAAGGTACTTCTTGAATTTTGGACTGTTTTACTCTAGACATGTGAATATTGAGCCACTCCCTGAAGATTGTAAGTTTTTATTTATCCGAGCTGTGTTTTTGTTTCTTTTTTGTTTTGTTTTGTTTTAGTTAGTGTGTTAATTAGTATGCTTTGTATATGATGAATTGGCGGAATGTATGATGATACTTTTACATGTTTTTGTGTGTATAAAATGTGTGGAAAGTTCAATAAATAAATATATATATATATAATAGTAATGACAATATATAAAAAAAATAGCGGTTGAAAAAAAAAGTTTGACGAAACTTTCCAAACAACATGCCACTTACAAGAACACACATGACACATTGTATGTCTGATAAGCTAAAAAGATGGATGTGTTCCCTGAATGTCGATTTAGCATCCATATGGAAAAATACGAAATGTAAAGGTTCACTTGATGATGCGGCTGGAGTGATAACACAACATCTTAAAAGTAGGAAAGTAAACATTAAGCAATGCACTGCTTCAGCACTTATGTTAGAAATTAAAGATGTCCTGCAGTGCTATGATATGGAGTGGAAAGTGCATCAACTTATTGAGTGTATTTAAAAAAAATTACATTTGTTTATTTTCTATTTTGTATTTCCTATAACTAAATTTGCCATTGTTGTTCTGTAACTGTACATGCATTTTTGTAGAAATTGCCCTTTACTTTATTTGAATAGTTGCTAAATTAATAATTCAAATTAATTAGCCTGACTAAAAAAGGTTTGATGAAAATAGAAAGGAGCAATATGCTTAGTATGTTCCCATAAAGCATACATTGACAACTCTGCTTAATCATACTGATGTGCTGCAACAGGGTTCTACATCTGAGAATGAAAGTACACCTCGCATTTTAAATGTGTGTGATGGATCAGTATTTAAATCCAACCCTCTTTTTGCTGACTCAGGTCTCACATTAAAAGTGATACTTTATCAAGATGCTTTTGAGGTGGTTAATGCCCTCGGCTTGGCAAAGAAAAAACATAAGATGCTTGGAGTGTTCCTCACTATAGCAAATTTTGAACCTTTTCATCTATCCACTATTGACAATTTGCAGCTTTTGCGCCGAGAAGCTGATTTCAAATATTTTGGTCACGAGAAAGTGTTCTCTGAATTGATAACTGATCTTATAGAACTTGAGACAAATGGACTGAATATTTCTGGAAAAGTTGTTAAGATAACGGTCTTTTGCATTACCGGTGACAATTTAGGGTCACACAACATTGGTGGATTCACAGAAAATTTCAGTACATCTCAAGATTTCTGCCAATTTTTGTCATGCATCCAGAAGGGAGCTAGACAATTTGGAACACCGTGCTCCAATCCGAACCATCAACTACTCTGGCTCCTTTTTTGCACCCTCATTGGTGGTTAAGAACTCCACTCCCTTCCATGCTGAACTGTTCAGTGAAGCAGTGTGCTCTGTAGTAGGAGAAACCTTAGTCAAAGAACCCAATGTTGAGTCAGCTACCGAAGTGCAGTGGAAAGGCACTTAGTACAAAAATCACTCTTTCTGTGCTTAAACCAAGGTGAGGAACTTGAATTTGGACAGATTGAGCTCATACTTGTGATGCAGGACCATCATGTGTACTTTATCGTTACACCTCATGATGTGTCCTAAATACCAGCGTTTGTATTTTATGAAGTGAAACAAGGAAGGCACAGCATGAAATGTTTGAAGCCTGAGCGGAAGCTAGATTATTATCCTTTGCCGGTCGGTGTACAAGCTTTGTGGGACAAGGGTCATTTCACTTAAGCATAGCATTGTTGACTGTAATGCTCGAAGAATAGTATTTTTCATCCCTTACAGCCCTCCTAGTCATGGATACAGAGAGTCCATTTCTGTCTTTCATCAAATCATGTCTTCCTAAACTGAGTGACCCTGAGCCTTTGCTGGAGCACCTGCAAGGTTTAGGAGTTGAGGACCAGGAGGACCTGAGCTACCTGCAGGAGAGTGACCTCCGTTCTGTCCTGAGACCAATTGAAGCCAGGAAACTTCTGTCACTGCTCAAAAAGAAAAGTATGCATTTCAGTTTGTACATAACAAACTTACACATTATAAAAATGTAAATGGTAAAAATATACTTATTAGGTACACCTGTTCAAATTAATGCAGCCCAATACAGCAGTTCTACTGTAAATTACACAAATCTCTACATTTTTGTTTGTTTTCAAACGGGTATTATACCTTGTTCATCATTAATTTCATCGTGGGTGTTTGTGGTGGTGTACTGTACTGCGTTATATTAAGAAAGGAACAGTTTGAAACATATCAATTGGCTACTGAGTATATAATTATGTTAGGTTTCAATATACCCAGATTGAGCTATGTGATGTCTGTATAGTTAAATAGTAGTAGTAGTACTATCTGTCTTTTATTAGGGCCAGCAAGATGTCTTGGACAATCCTCCAACTTGCCAGAGCAAACAACAGTTCAGCAGTACCAGTACAAGTCCACGAACACAGTCTGATGAGATGGCCCTTTCTGGTAAGTATATGCATCTCTTGCACATAATATCTTTTGGGTTAGATTGACAAAAAATATATACTCTACCTGTAACTTACTATATATAGTATAGTACAATCACCAGCAGTGAATTGACAGTGTGCTCATAAATCAGTATCATCAATTGGGTCTATACTTAATGCCGATCAGATCGTCTTGATCGTGATGGGCCGATAATTGGCTTTTTATGCATGATCGGTGCATGCCTATAATGCTATAATTTTCGCGATCGATCAAGGACGTCATTGATTGGATCCGCAAAATAAGACATTACAGCAAAAACAACCTCGTTCACTTCAGAGTCGTTCTGTGCTATACTGTTATAGGTTATGTGTGAGCACCAAAGCTAATCTATTTTTATTAGGGGTATAACAAAATCTGATTTGAACTGGAAATCTGGTTTTGAGTTGAACAATGTGAATGCACCAGAACACAGACTAATGAATCGGTCTAAAATACCGGTAGCTTGAACCGGCCGATGGCCCAGTAAGAACATTAGGTTAATTGGTTTTATGTCGCTGGTACAACTGCTGAAAACTGTCTTATATGACAATAAAAACACGGTGGGCGCACCCTGTTCGCCCCTTGGGCCCGCTCACATGTTGGAGAAAAAACAAAGAATGACACAGCAGACAAACTATTTAGCCAGTCTAGGACACTAACCCTTATCAAATCTTAGTGGTTTGGCAACATCCCCTGGCTTTGGCACAATGAAGAATACACAAACTTTTTTTTAAAGTGGGTAAAAGAAGATTAATCAGACATTTTCACGAGCGGTAAGCCAGCAGCCAGAATCGTGGAGGGAGGAGCACGAAGGTAGAACATCACAGATTCATGGTCGTGAACTGTTTTGGAACCCGTTTCATTTTATTTTCATGTGTCGTTGAGTGCACATATTTCTCCATATAAACGCCACTGATTTACGTAACGTAATTGGCTCTTTCCACAACTCCACTACTTCCTGAACTCCATTTCCTGTCTTTCATGAGAGAGAGATGTAAATTTAAATTTGCATTAAATAATTGCCATGGTGATGAGCCAACTCTAGACCCCAAAGCCCCCCGGCTGTGGTCCTTGTCCCGGAAAGGGGAAAGACTACTTCTTGAATTGACCATAAAATGCAGAGGAATCTCCACTCTGGCGTCCTACCCAATAGCAGCCGTAGCGACGCCCCGACTTAAAGTGAAACTGCAGCACACTGTCAAAGCAACCTGTGTATTGCGCACAGAAGGCAAACGCACGAGCGGCGCTTAATGTTGATATACTGTTTGGTAATTTTGTGCTATCCTTGAATGGTTGCCAGATAGCAATTAGCATTGTGGGGGGGGGGGGGGGTGAAGTAGGCTATGTGGTTATTTAGTTGTTTGCTTTCAACCCTTTGTTGTCGGGTTAGGATAGCGGATCTTTTATGCATGCACTGGTAAATGTGTTATCAAATATGAAATAGGCTATAAGAAGAATGAAATCCCAGGCAGTGGGTTGCCTGAAATGCTCCCTAGCTAACTTTGGCTAGGTAAGCACTATATGCATGAAACTCACCCTCTACTCACACTAATACCATCTTTGCACACTGAAAAGCATGAAGTACTGGGATCTATATATATATATATATATATATATTTTTTTTTAAATAATAATAATAATAAAAACTATGAGAAAATAATGCCCCAACATGCCATTTTCTCTTGTTACAAGACTTCTACTGGCCAAATTAAATCTCGAATAAAACCGTTAAAATAACATTTAATTTTGATGTTGTTGTTGCTAGTGCTGTATTATTTTTTTCATTGCTGTCTTTTGTAACTGTGGGAACATTTGTATTAATAATATTTCAAACAAAAATACTATTCATGGCACGTGTGTCCTACAACATGCACACAACCCTGTTACCTGCGTAACCTTTTCAACATAGTGGAAGAAGAACAATTTAAATCAGATGATTTGCTGGAGTTGACATCAACATAGAGAGCAAAGGTCTCAAATTACCTTAAGGGGCCCCACAGCCAAACTAAACCAACCCCCCCCCCCCCCCCACACACACACACACACACACACTGTTGCTCCAGTCACAGCGTGCATGAGCTAGTGTGAACAAATAATAGGGCGACAGGAAATTCTCCGACAAGATGAAAAGGAGCTATCCATCTGGGAGTGAAAAATGAAAGAAAAATGAAAGAAAATGACAGTGAGTGTAATAAGTAAGAATTGTTTATGACTGTTAGAGAGTTTGAGGGCTGGCTTTAATTGCATTTGAGCACAGAGTGAGAAGATCACTTAATCTTGAACATATAATAACTGCTTCTGCACAAGACATCACCCAGGAAGCACCGCTTTTAAATATGGCTTGAAAATATGTTGAATCAACCTTCTTTTGCACAGTTTAATAACTTCAATATTGAATATATTTAATTTTTGGCTCAAAATGTTGTTTGTTTAAACAAATATGTGTGCACTTTACTATTGTATTACTGTTTTTATTTTTGTCATTTGAATGAAACACAATTAATTTAGTAACCGTTCTAAATTAGAAAAATAAATATTGCTATAGTGAGTAAATGCGGGTACCTGCTAGATTGAAAAATCTCTCCACATACTTTATTGCTAATTTATTCTTCCATATATAAGCTATTGTATTGAGATTTGGGGAAATAGTTATAAAAACAACTTGGAAATGCTATTTAGACTACAGAAGAAAGCTGTTGGGATTATGCACAGTGTTGTATTCAGGGGCCATACAAACACACCGTTCCTAGAATCCAAACTATTAAAGCTTGAAGACCTAGTACAACTCAAATCTCTATTAATATTATATAAAGAAAATAGCAATCAACACTCTAGTAAAATACAACAGTTGTTTACTTATAGAGAGGGTAACTACTTTTAGGGGAGGATTTAATTTTAAAGTACAGTGTGTCCGTACAACCCTGAAGAGCCATTGCATCACTCGAAGAGGGGTTCATTTATGGAATGGTCGAGATAATGATCTAAAGTGTGTTGCTATTATATACCAACTTTAAAAATTATACATGATAATATATATGATTTACACAGGTTAATTGCAATATTAATTTTGACCATAGATTAGCCTTTAGCGTGACAGCGGATGGCTACGTCTAAGGTAGCACAGGTTGTGTTTGAGCAATAAACATCATTTCATGCATTAAAGTGAAGCATTTAATGAATGTTTGCGTATCACATTTAGAATATTTGTTCATGTCAAAATATTGGGGTCATTTTTTTCCATTTTAAATTTGCAAGTAATAAACTGATTAGAAAAAGAGGATGAGCGTGTGCATCTAGCTCCGCCTCACGTCTTCTACTGCCGCGTCAATGCTTGCAACCTCGGAGTCACCATCATCATCATCGATGATGATCATCGTCGTCATCAATGTGCTCTTTAGCGTTGGTCGATGCCTTTCGTCTTTGAAAAAAATTCCCAAGCGTGAGCTGCTTGCAACCGGTCGCCATGTTCTCTTCCCTTCCCCAGCCATTGTCTCCTCTAGCTCCGCCTCACGTCTTCTACTGACGCCTACCCAATTTTGTCAAAAGAGAGTCATTGCTGCCATCTAGGGGCCAAAAATAGTCATTAGGCTAACTAGATCTGCTTGAAACTTTCACCACAGCTGGCCAAGGCTTTCCTCCACCCGTTTCCCCCCAAAAAAATAAAAAATTGGAGAACGTCTTTTTACTAAACGTCATTTAACGTTTTTGGCAGTCAAAGAGTTAAGTTGAGCATAATTGCTCAGTGAGAAAAATTCAGGCTCCTGTTGTATGATTATGATAGGGTAGGCATCTATAAGCTCTTGCTTCAGCCTACTCCTTTTGGGCTTCAACACAATGTACTAACTACTGGGTACACTGGGTGCACCTTGAGAGTAGGGGGCAGGTTGAGCCGAACAGCCACCGGGTTGACCACACCGTGACAGTATTTTTGTCTATTAAAGCTAACCATACTGTACTTGTTAAATCAATGTAGTTGGTTGCAGTGTATCAGGCTGTATGACTACTTCGTTTTTCAAACTTTCTTAGGTGACAACAATGAGGACAGAGCTGCTGTCATTGACAGCTTTGAAATGAGTGCAATCTGGGAGGGAAAGAAGTCACGACTCAGGGTATGAAAGGGAAGTTTGTATACATGTTTTTTTTCCCCCAATGCAATAATTTAGCATTAATTTTTAATTTTTTCAGATCGATCCAATGGCGTTCAAAGTCATTGTGGGGATTGTAAACGGAGCACCATCACTGGATGTTAACGGTGAGATTAGAAATGCAGTACAAGTCAGTTTGTGGCTGAGATATTTTATGTTTCTACACATTCAAATACAAAGGCCATGTACCCACATGAAAGGAGATGCATTTTTTTTTTTGATCCCTTGGGAGAATCCCGGGCCAACATTCAGAAGTGCCAGGATGCAACAAGGTATGTTAGTTCATAAAATGCTGTCTTGATAACTGTAAAATCATGATGGTGCAATACTTTACTCAAACATTGTTTCCATATCTAAGGGCATTTATGCGGAAAAAAGGCTGCATTGTATCAAGGTGGGCAATGCATGCGGCACCCTTGTAAATACATGCCAACGTGATGGTACGTCACGTGGTATCCTGGCCTTAAAAGTAAGTGACAAATACACCACTTCAGCAATGGGGGACATGACACCCATTAACTCAAGAGCAACTTTTAAAAGGAATTATTAATGACCTGTACCATAACCATAACCCGGACTTGTTGACCTTTTGTCTTACATGAGAATAACGGATGTTTGGGACAAGTATTGTATTTGACTACGACTCAAAGGTGTATTCCAGGATCTTTTGTCCATGCGTCTTCCGTGTGGATCACCTTAACGATTGGTTCTCGATCCTGTAAATCAACAGACATAACGACGTCGCGCATGCTCGTTCCTAACTGTGAATCCGCACTTCGAGTGTTTGTAGCATGTAGCCACTGAGCTTCAGATTCAGCCATTCATCGTTCTAGCTTCACCGATCCCACCGCATACTTTCAAAATGGCTGAGAGCCGCAAGAGGACATCCGTGTCTATGAAACAAGGGCTGCAGAGACTGATGAAGATGAGCCCGCACATTCCTGACATTTGATAGGCGTTTCGATAGGCGTCATTATTTTTACTTATTTACAAGCAGATAATTGGCCTCAAGTCCATTGGGTGAGGTATTTGAATTTGGAATCTTGCTGTCAAATTGCTACCGTTGTACATGAATAAAGCAATAATTAGGGGGGAACAAAATCTAATGACAAGACAAAGAACCGTTATATTCTAAGTAGGGATGGGAATTGATAAGATTTTTCCGATTCCGTTAAACGTATTGATTCTTTATCAATTCTTTTTTGGGGAAAAAGATGAATAAACATAGATTAGCATCCACTTTTTTGTTTGAGTTGTATCTGTAAACAAGAGACAGTGAAATTTTAAGGTCCACATCCGAGGACTCAATGGGGTGCCATGGGGTCCCCAGAAAAAAAAGAAAAGAAAGAAAAAAATATTTAAAAATAAGCACAACTACATTTATTTTTAAATCATCTTTTGTAGAAATTTACAAATCACAACCTAGATTATTTTGTGACAATAATGTCCAACTCCAGTAACATTTCAACAGTAAAATGAACTCTGAGCAGTCAAAAACTCCTCCCCCGTCTCAGTCAAAACAGACACAGCCAGTAGACTGGTGTGTGATTCCCGTGAGCAGTCATTGTGGTCGTGTGGAAGTAGCAAGTGTTGCTTTTAAGTCATGGTTCGTTCTGTACATCTTTGCACGTTTTGCAACCTTGAATCAACCCTTGATGAAAAAAACAACACAACGCTCGCGGGCCGCGGCGTTTACCTTTGGAAGCCGGCGCCGTTTAGTGAGATTTGGGCTTTAACATTAGCAGTTACTAACGGCACGTTTCACATAAAGGCAAACTGGCGCTGATATAATACTACCCATACCTGGAGTGTACATAGTATTGGTAACAAGTACACCTTTTGAAACTATTGACCTTTTTTTTCCTTCAAGATTTGCTGCGACATCTGTGATAGATGGTACCACAACAACTGTATACAGATGCCACCACCTAATGAGGACTATGTGTGCCCTGTATGCATATGATGGGCACGTGTGACCTCAGGAACAATGTGCTATACGTTTTCTGAGAATGGCTAAAAAAAGCATTTTTGTGGGTTTTCTTAATAAAAAATAAGTAACCCACTGCCTGAAAACGACCTAACCACCCCCCATAAATTCTGTTACGTTGGTCCCAGGACTTCATGCTTTTCAGTGTGCAATGACGGTAGTAGTGTGAGTAGGCAGGGTGAGTTTTATGCATACAGTACTTTCCTAGCCAAAGTTAGCTAGGTGGTGCCATTTCAGGCAACCCCCTGCCTGGGATTTAATTCTTCTTATAGCCTATTGCATATTTGATAACACATTTACCAGTGCATGCATAAAAGATCCGCTATCCTAACCCAACAACAAAGGGTTGAAAGCAAACAACAAAATAACCACATAGCCTACCTTATTCCAAAATGCTAATAGCTTTCTGGCATAAATATTACCATTCAAGGATAGCACAAAATTACCAAACAGCATATCAACATTACAGGGACTACACCATGGTATTTTAAGCCCTTCTACAGTTAACTATAGGCATATAATGATGAAATCTTACCTTTGACACAATCGCGATGTAATTTCTTAAGAAATATGAGTTATTTCGGTGGCTATTTTTCTTACTTGGAAGTCAAACGCTCGGTTCAGTAAAACCCCGCCTCTCCCCCTGTGGCCCTCTCATGACGTCGTCCGAGCCGGCTGCTTTGCGCAACGCCCACGAAACATACAGATAGGTTTTAAGCCGATTTAACGCAATAACGTCAAACCATGCCAACAGCTCGTTTTCTCAGTTTGGGAGAGGCTGGTGCTTGGAGTGCAGAATAACCTAGAATTTCTCATACAGGGGCAAATGGAGGAAAACACAACTTTGGTCATGTTTTTGATGAGGAATTAGCATTTGAACATGGCTAAAAGCTCCAAAAAGTTGATTTTTCATGTCAAATCCCTTTAAGTGCATATTTGCAATTCGGCACCCGTGAATACTCATATTGGTACCCCACCCCCTCTTCTTGTTTTTTATTTATTTATTGTTTTTCTTTTTTTGTCTGAAATTGTATCTCCATTAATCCCTGTTTTTCCCAATGAGGGTGTATCGTCGTTTTTTGGGGAATTATTTGTTTATTTGCGTATGAGGAGGCAAAGGACGAATGTGCGCGCGCTCCCGCGACGGGGTGCATTTCACGGCAGGGGTGCTGTTTGTGGCACAACAACAGTGGTTGGCTGTTTTGCGTTGCAGTCACTCCTGCAATTAAATGTCTTTTTTTTCTTTCTTTCTCGAAGAAAGAATATGAAACCTGAGATATTTAAATTATGGCAATGCTTGACCACGCCATTTTATAGCACAATTAGATCATGAGGAAATAAGTCCAAAATGAATAGGGCCGTGTTGCTTGCACGCAAACGCGTCACAGTGAAGAGCAACTGGACAAAAATGTCCAATCATTGCATCTTCTAATAAAAACTAATCATTTTAATCTGTTGTTTGGGCCAATTTGACTCAAATTTAGGTTCATTCACGCATAGTCTCCAATGTCGCTTTTAGATGCAAACACGTTGTAGATATGTTGCAAAATGACAGCTAGTGAGAGAGGAGCGCTGGAGCGTCTGATACTGATAATTAGGAATTATATCCGGGTTATGTTCGTGTCCGGAAAAAATTAATGATCTGTACCAGATACTCGTGTTGTACAGATATCCGGCTCATCCCTAGTAGCCTACCTACAGAAAAAACATACTTGAACAGGGAAAACATGCAACCTCCAACGAAGAAAAGTTTGACTAGTGATTCAAACCCAAAGTATTTGACTGTAAGGCAGATAAATAAAAATAAACCCATACTATTTTCTATCATAAAACAATACACAGCAAGGGGTCACGTTAGTTTTTTAAAATGTGCTTTGCGGCATAATTATTAAAACCACATGCTGACATATCAGGTTGAGGTTATATAACCTATTTGATTTACATACGATGAACAACAATTTAATTTCCTTTGATTTTGTAGCAGACATGAAACAAACACAATCACACATAAAATGTAATTAATGGACAACATAATGTTTACTTGCTAAGCTTATGTATTTATTTTACTGTAAACAGTCACACAGATTTTACTGTATTGGTTTGGAGTAAAAAAAAAAACTGAATAGGTGCTGCATCTCAAAGTGTTTGGAAAACAGAAGTCTACCCAGGGACCATGAAAGCAATGTTATTGCCGCTAACTGCAGCAACCACAGCAATTATTGCCTACCTTCACCTGTCACAACCGAACAATCCCTTCTCTAGTTCCTCCAGAGATTTTTTTTCCCTGTATGGTCAAGAGAATTTAACGGAAACCCAAGTGCAAGTAACTGCCAGTTAAGATGCTGTTGCAAATTAATGTGAAATGACTAACTTGAAGTGTAGTTTAGCCATGCTTTGTTCTTAAACGTCACTGTTAAAAACACACTTCCATTTAAGTGGCAAAACCGTGTGTCATTTTATGTTAAGCAGGGTTGTCAGTAACCGCTAAATTTAAATAAATAACTTGTTGATGTGTAAATAAAATACGATTTGATACATATCTTGATATATGGAGTGCAATATGATTCAAGTATGGTACATTTCCAAGTGGAACGGTTTGATTTGGTTTGGTTAGATTAAAGTTGGTGTATTTTAAGTTTGTATTTAATTCATTTAGGGAATACATTTACGCTGTTATGAAGCTGTACTCTGGCTACTTTTCATTGTGTCAAACTGTCATTTCTTCAGTGTTGTCCCATGAAAAGATGCACTTAAAATCTGCAGAAATGTGAAGGGTGTACTCACTTGTGAGATACTCTGTGTATGGACTGCTACAACACTAAATGTATTCACAGGCAGAATACAAGTGCTAATGTGATGTTAAAAGTGAAGTACCACATAAAAGAAATGCAGTTAGGAAGCTAAAAACATCAGCTGCAAATGTACTCCATTAAATCAGGCTCATGGATTGTTGGCATCCAAAGGGATATGAAAAGAAACTATGCAGGTAAAATACACAATCAAATTATGTATTGGAAAACGTTACCAACAAGCACTATATGGAAACTGGTATCTACTACTACTACTACTACTACTACTACTACTACTACTACTACTCCATCTTATGTCATTGTATTTATCAGCTTCCTCATCTACACATTGAGGCTGGACGATTATGGAAAAAATAACGATACAGATTATTTTGATTGAGATTGAAATCATGATTAATAATTAAACAACTATTCATTGATTTTAAAACGTCATACTTTTTCAAATACTAAAACTCAAAACTATAATCATAGCCTCGCTCATTTATCCCATCATGTTCAACACTTTATTTTGGAACACTATTCTTTTTGTGAAGTATAATAACTTGTAAATATCATGTGAAATTCATCAGGCCTCGTGCATTTTCATTCTTCTTTTATAAACACTTTCATTCTTCTTTTATAAACACAAGCATTACATTACCCTCTTTGGCCTCTAAGGAGCAGTGTGGTGTCGCGGATCCATGATGTACACACAATGAGAACAGAAGAAAGTTATTATTTAATTATATTTAAATAACTCGTTTTTCCACAAATTTGTGCCTTTGAGTAGTGTTATCTTACCTGTGGGTATGTGTTCCACAGCATTTGTGTGTGAATATTTGTTAGCTGAAGGAACGTAACTCCTGAAGTCGATGCTAACGTCCTGTTAGCATTTGAATGGGATCCTCCATTTAACTTAAGCATTAGCGCTAGGCTAGCGATGTTTTAAAAACAGAGCATGATTTGTATTTAATTATTGTTGACATTTAACATTTTCAATTTATATTTTTACTGTTTTTAAATTTACTTATAAGTATATAGATGCCATATAACTATGTGTAGTTAAATGAATAACAATGTTTTTGTGAAATATATTGGAATCTCTCACTCCCTTCCAGCTCTTGAGATAAGAATGTGTATGTTTTAAAAGTTGTCAAGTTCTCATGTCATTAGTCATTTGGTCGTAAAAACTGAAGGTCCAAGGTCAAAGCCTGTCTACATCATTTCTCCGAGGCTGATGGGGAGCTGAGATAAACATATCGGTGTATCATGTGTCTGCTTATTAAGAACATTAATTCTTTGTCAAGTCTAAGGGCGGGAGTATTCTTTTTACAAGTATAAAGCAACTGTGTGTTTTCATATTCGACACACTGGAAGCTTAACATCACCTTTCGAATGTAAGCTATTCTCCTGTGTCTTAAGAGCTCTTAATGAAATCCTTGCAAGGAACTTTTTCATACGATCTCAATTCTGCAATTTATTTGAACACGCAAAAGATTACACTTAATAAAGTAATCAAATAATGCCTTCAATATACAGTGGATGTAATTCATAATAATAACAATAATAATAATACAGTGCATCAGATTTATATTCATTTTGTTGGGTGTTTAGTTTTACAGTTAACTCCAACTGGGGTGTTATTAAACAGCTTGAAGGGATGGCAGGATCACATTGAATTGCTCTGGGCTTGCTTCAAGTAACATGGTGTATTCAGGGCATATTCACAACGTAAGGAACTTGTAAACTTGTAAAAAATTATTAGATTATTACGTTTTACAGGTTGAGAGAAGTGTAACCCAGGTATAGATTTAAGTTAAGAAGTAAAATCTACTTTTGGAGACCTTAGAAAATAGAGTAATAAAGAAATAAAATTTGTTTAAAACCAACTGAAAAGAGGAAGATGATTATTGTATGTTATTGTATTGTATTTGCATTTGTGTTGTAAAAACTAATTTTCACAAGTGCACTTGAAGGCCCCCCGTGCCAATCAGAAGCAGCACAGGTCACATTCAGCCTATGGATTAAAAGGTTAGTTTAGGCGCGCTTCCGCTCTAGTACTTCCTCTTTTACTTCGCGAGTGACGTGACGCAGTTACGAGGAGGTGAAGCAGCGACACAAGCAGAAAGTTTAAAAAGCTATTTGAGTAGATTTGAGACTGTTACTTAGTGAATACTTCTTTGAGCAGTAGCTAGTCCAGACGCAGGTTAGACCGGAGCTAATACTGCATATTGGAGAACAGTTTTTTTCTTTTCCCCCCATTTTTCTTTTCTTGTACGTGGTGAGCAACGTGTTTTGCTACTTAGAGACACCCTAGCCACCATTCCTAATAGCCTGTTAAAACAAGTTAAATGATTAAATGAAGCTGTGAAGTAGAGTAAATTACATTTTCAGGAATGTTTTGTGTTTTGTTTTACAATGCAATTGATGTGAATTTTTGTATTTCCAACTGTGAATTGATGCAGATAAAGCCACACAATGTGAAACCTTTACTATAAAGATGCTGAACATTCACTATTAAATACACACACTTGGAACTCTGGAACATTTTCTTGAGTGAGCCTAATTCTGTGTCTTTTAGAAGCTTCTAAAATAAAAACTTGCAAGAACTTTTTCCTCGATCTCATTTATGATTTATTTGAACACGCAAAAGATTCCAAAAATACATGTAATCTTTCAAAGCCTTGAGTCATTTTGTATTGAATATAGATTAATAGATACAAATGCGATCGTGTCTTTAGGTCAGGTGTTTTGGTACAGACGAATCTAAGGACCAGTCCACGATTCTGGATCACATCTGAATGGTGAGCTACCCCAAGAACCCTCGAGGAGAAAGAACACACAAAACACAACTTCATACTGCCTGCTAGGCGGTTGGTCGTGGTAGGACAAGCATTTCATACATCTTTTGGATTTACCCTTGGACGTGACAAACAGTCACACAGGACAAGTGAACTTTAGTGAAGTCAAAATTTAAATCACGATAAAATTTTGATTAATCGTCCATACACATGCAGGTGTATATTAACACATGGCGCAGTTGACCAAATTGAATTAGGTTCCTGTTTATAGTCTTTTGGTATTCAGTGGTTGTATGAGCCTTGGAACAAGAGGATACAAATATCTATTAACATTGGCTAATTATCCATTAGCACAGAAAAATCTTAAAACCATAGTTTGTGATTAACACTTCATGATTTTGGTGTTGCCCTTACGCTTCTTACCAACGTAACACTATTTGAGGAAATGCAAATGGAACTGTAAACGGTTTGCAAATAGACACCTCTGGCATCAGACAGCACTAACTGGAGTCACATGGGGCCTGCTGCTTATCTCATTTGACCTAGGGTAAGGTGGGCTTCAGCCTGGACAAATCACCAGTTAATTGATAGGCTGACAGAGACATACGACCATTTACACTCACATTTGCACCTTCAAGCAGTATAGATTTTTTTGTGGGATGATTCCCGGATAACCTGGAGAGAACACTTGCAAGTGCAAAAAGACTATAACTACACAAACAAGGAGCCAAGCCAAGATTTAAGTAACGGCCAGATTAGTTTGGGATTTGTTTACTATTCTTGACTTGTCAATTTACTTTAAGCACCTCTGTGTCTCATTAAGAGCGCTGCAGGGGGGAAAACATGTCTCTGATTGATATGGAGCTCAATTTTTTATCTGACTTTACTGACTTGCTCTTGCTCACATAAACATTAGTTGTGGTTGTCTCACATGAGGTTAAAGCAGCAGGTGGTTGAACACCTCGTGTGCACAGATATAAGCAAATGTGTGGGAAGAAGGAAAAGAAGAGGAAGATCACAGGCATCCTGTGTTAGACTTGCAATCCTTTGCACAGGCATGGCACTATTTATGTATTTATATACAAGTATATTTAGTATAATTATATTCTTCATATTTCTGGAATTCGTATTTAGCTTCACATATTGCAGCACAATTAAAAGACTTGTCAAGAATATCATGTTGTGCATATTTGTCGTTTGGCACGCTACATTGTTAACCCGGATTAGAACATGATACAAGACTAGGAAAAATGTGGTAAAATGATGTCATTATGCTAGAAGTAATCACTTTCAACAACAGTAAGCAACAATGACCTCTAGGGATCTCTATTAGGGTCCATTTCTTTCTTTTTTTTTTTTGAGACCTCAGTGTTATTCATTTGGCAGTCTTCCCGAGTCCACATCATCATCATCGCTCTCTTTTTATTTTATTTTTTTGCATGTGTGCGTGTGTGTTTGTGCTCTTTAGTTCACCTGAAACCTGTTATAAATCCCAAACCCTTCACCTTAACCGAATACTTCAGAGTCCCGCCACCGCCACCGTGGTGAAGTTGTCGGGAGACCAGAGGAAGGTTCAAAGGAAAGAAAAATGAAACAAAGTGTAATCCATCACCCACCAGACACCAACTAGGGTCCATTTCTTTCAATTAAGGTTTCCTCAGTGCATGTTTGATATTGAAACAATAACCAAGCTCCCTCAGTTATGTGTCCATTTTAGTCAGAGGAATGCCTGAATTACTAAAATCCCAAATAAACATGACTTATTCTCTCTTAACAGATTGCGTGCACTGTTGGCAACAGGCGTAACAGTGGTGGAGACCACCATATCTAAAAGAGGCTTTTAATTGCTGTGATAGTTTTCACAATGAAAAATCTGGGACAACATTGCTAGGGGAAAATTTAATTTAAAGTGATGGAATAGGAAGTGTAAGTGAAAGAGGGAAACAACAAAAAAATTCTATCTAAGCTATGATTTTGGGCCAGCAAATGTATCCAAGCTACTTTTTTCTCTCCATAGGATGTGTTAACATTTTTAATTCTTTATTTTATATTTTAACCATGTTGAATTTAGTTATAGATGTGTAGAGCAGGTGAAATAATGTTAAACTCAATATAACTCGACCTTAACCTATCTGTTATCTTGTTTCGTCTAAATTCCCTTTCACTTGTCCTGCTTGAGAAAGTGCAAGCTGACACATTGAGATTCTGTTTTGGGAAGAAAGTGCTTGCTGGCATACTGAGAACCTGTTTTGTCTAAATGTGAAAGAGCAACATAGCATAATGTGAGAATGTAATCTGTTTTTCGTATTTGATGGGAGGAGAAGAGGCGTTTTTGTACAAACTCGGATTGTAATAAAGGGCTGTGTCTCCTGGGGGGAGGGACACACATTCTTGGATGACACTTCATTTGGTGGTATTCAATTGTGTGACCAGAGATCTCTGTAATAAATCCATCCTTGCAAGGACCCTCTTCACAAGAATCTCATCTTTGATTTATTTGGACACGCAAAAGATTACAAAATTTAAATATAATCCTTCAGATGCAATAGAATGCCTGTGCGAGTACAACACTATCTGTATCTGCATTTAGAGGAGGCTACTAAAACACTGGGGGTAAGCTTGCTTTCTATATTTTGACACAAGACACCTGTCTTACAATTGTGGATTTTTTTTTTACTTAATGTGGAATTGGGAACACTTTATAAGTCACAGGTATGATGCTTAGAAAATGACAACCATTCACTTTCTTTAGTTACATTTTGTCAAAAAGAAAATGTTTTCCACCCTTACCAAAAGGATGATATTCCCTAAGATAGTGCACACTTCACGCCTGAGTATCCCTCCGATGTAATTTTATTTATTAATCTTTACTACTTGTTTAGGTTTATTTTGGTACTGAGACATTTCCATCTGTTTTGTGCACCTTGTGAGTCATTATTAGTTCCCCTGGTCTTATGACTCGATCGTTAAGTCTTGTTTGTGTCAGTCAGCTTCTCAACCGTTATCGTTCTCTTGACAGCTGTTTGTTTATAGCGAATGTATTTTATTCCTAGCTCAGTTCACCCTTGTTGCATAGTTTGTTGTCTCAGTTTATAGCTCTCCTGTGTCATTCTAGATGGCAAAGTTTGTCATTGAAATTACACTTTTGTATGCCCCTTCTGTTGCATCTGTCCAAGCCGACATTTCAGCAGCGGCTAAATTCTCGACATAGTTGAGTAAGTAAATTAATCAAATCAGTTGTCTCTCTTCATTTACTGAACGGGCTGTCGTCTTTGTGTCTGTGTGCTACAGTATAAAGTTTTTCCCTGGTAGCGTGTATACTGGTCGTTTAGTCTGCCGTTTCCAAATTTGCTACTGTTTTTGCCACAAAGCTAGTGCGGTAGTTAGCATGCTGGCGTACCGCTAGCCATCGTTGACGATGGTCGAAGCGGAGCACCGTTGCGTAGGCAAGCGGGGTAGGGTGGGAAAGCAAGTTCTTGGGGGATGCCTAGCTGACAGACAAGCTAGTTTCCCCACAGCTACCATTTATTAGTTAGGTGATTTAGGCCACCGGTTCGAGTATCTCCTGTAGCTTTCATTGTTTCCAGCAGAAAAAAAGTGTGTTGATTTGGTTATATTTGTTTAGTCTTGTAAGAGTTCACTATCACCTTGTAATTTTAAATTGCATTTTTCATAGATTTATCATCCTGTATGTATGCTGTATCAAGTTGGGCATACAGGGAGGACATAAGTCTGTTTTGTGTCCTTCTGTCTGTTCTAAAAGACAAGTGCTTCTTTTTTTTTGCACTTTTGGCATTATTTGTAAATGCGACAATGTACTCACCTGTGTGATGTTGATGTAAGTCTTCAGGAAGATATTTACGTCTAAAGTCAAGCAGTGTAGCGCCATAAAACAGGATATTACTAGTGAAGGAAATATTCTGTTTCAATTTAATTATAACTGTTTTGATTTAGTTATAACTATTTAGAATTGGACAAAATTGCTTTGATTTACTCAGTATAGTTTTGATGTGACAATTCAAATGTTTAAAGGAGGTTGAGTCTCCTACAGGACAGATGAGATGGGGGTAGGTGAATGTGTTAATTAGACCCTTTGTTCATATTAAAGGATCCACTAAGTCTGCCTGGAGCTGAACGGCAACTCTGTGTTTTTCCATTGCTAGGACAGAGAGGGGAGGGGCAGGGTTGACCAACTGTATTGAGATATCATTGTGACAAATGGGGGCGTAGTCATGTGACTCTGGGAGGTAACGTTGGGGGACAAAGAGAATATTATCCACAGGCGGAGCGGAAAACTACACAGTGAGAGAGACAAGATGGCGCAAGGAGGCTCATCCGCTCCTGTCCACGATTTTGTGAATAAATGTATAGAAAATGTCTGAATTCACTGATCTCATTGTATGTTTTATTAATCAACGGCATGAACACGCAAATGGTAAGAATCCTTCATTCCAACACTAGGTACAGAGATCGCTCCCTCCAACACTATCTCCAAACTTGTTTGAATTGTTTGTTGATGTGATCTGGCCACTCTACTGCCATCTACTGAACTCTGAACCTGCCCGGTTTTCTTCAGTTGGCATGGTACACACCTGGCAAACTGGAGCGTTGGAGGGAGTGCGCTCTGTACCCACCCATATACACAGTAAATTCTGTAGAGTAAATTTGAAAATTTAGAATCAGTTTTAGAGTAGTATTTACACTTGGAAGAGAGCAAAATAAAGAATTGAAACTCCCTGAGCCACGCAGCTGCTGCTGTGTTAGTACATCGTTTGTGTCAGCTGGAATCTTCATAACGCCAAGAGCAAAAACTATGTTTTTGGTCTCTACTTAGATATAAGCAAACAGTAGGAGGGGCATAGCTCAGGTGGTAGTATGGCAGTCTCCCAAGCTGAAGGTCATGAGTTCATTCCTGAACCCTTGAGTGACTTTTATTTTTTATTTTACTCTCTTCCAAGTGTAAATGTTAGCCTACTACTCTAAAACTAAGTCTATTTGGTCACACTCTAGAGTCACATTTACTTTAAATAAAGTCAAATTTACTCAGAATTTTCAAATTTTACAGAATCTACTGTGTATATGTCTAATGTACATCCTCTTGTCTTTGTCACTTGACTGTCATTGTAATTCGTGATTTCATCATCACCGAAGACACTAATCAAGAAAACTTCCAGTGTGATGATATCGATGCAGGACGAGAGTATATCATTAAAGGATTCTGCATATACATGGGTGAAGATCCAGCAAACCTTGTAGAATAATATGAGGTATGTATGTACATGAATCAGTTAATTTTTTTCCTCTCTTTAACTGTTCCACTTTACTTGTTCTCCTACTTCGGTGGAAATGTTTTTAATAATATCGGATAAGATAGAAAAAGTCAAATTATTTGAATAACAGGGTTCAGATGGTCATGGAAAACCTGGAAAAGTAAATTTAAGTACAGTAATTAATTTTCCAGGGCCTGAAAAAGTAATGGAATTAAAGTGTCAAAAAATGTAGCAAAAGACATGGTATTTTGTTTCATATTATTCATTAGACTCTACAATACACTTCAGTGATATGTGGCACGTAGGGCTGGACAATATATAGAAAAAAATATCGATATTGCAAAACATTAATATGCATATCATAAAGACATGCAATACGTTTCATATGGAATTGTATGCTTTTATCTGAATTTGACCAGTCAGACACAAAATTGCACCACCATCCAATAGTAATTAAGAATACACATGAAAAATGTTTTCTTTCTTTCATTAGATTATATATTTTTTAATCTCTTTAGGTACATGTTAAATAATTCAATAATATCTATTGCAATATTCAACAACTATATAGGAGTAAGTGATGTCATTGTTTATGTGTCGCGCCTTGCATCACGGGAAGAATCGTGAACCTAGTGGCAAGAAACAGCGTGTTTTACATGTAGTTCAATGGTTTTGCACATTTGGAGGAGGATTAAGAGAGGCGGATGGTTCATTGTTGTGCCATCAATTGTACGGTCCGTCGGGGGCCTGATACAAAGTTTTATCGCATTCCCAACGAAAGGGGCCGCAGAAAAAGAAAGAAATGGCTCCGAGCGATCAGGAGAGTATAACTTGACGGTCAAAGCCTGGATTCTGGCTGATGCTGACAGGGTTTGTGAGGCTCATTTTATTACCAGTAAGTACTTGTGACTATATATTTGTTATTTGGAGAGGATTTTTTTTTTTAAATTAATCGAGTTTGTGCAGTATAAACTCTGCTGAGTCATATTGTTTTCTAAAGCACGATCGACATCCACCCTGACTTGTTCTTTGCCTTGAAATGGGCTAACTTGGATCGCTAAAGCTGAAGGCTAAAGAAAAAGTCGTCCAGCGTTACGAACAGAGGCTCAAAAGGCAACGTGTGTCAGAATTGTGTTATGGATGAATGAGACAAAATATATTTTTTGTGCCTAGTTTTATACTTGAGTGTCCACATCTTGTCCATCTTATCCGAATAAATATTACATTCTATATTAAATGCGCTACAATGCTACGTAACATAACTGCATGTTTCTCTAAGACTGTATTTGAAAAGAAGAATTGTGTAAGCTCTGATATTCAGTTGTTCACCAGAGACCAGATGCCATTGAAATTCTCACATCATGGGACAAGTGACACTGTACTAAAGTCACTGCATTTCCAATGTACGCCCTAAACCTATCTATCTACCTATAAGCTATCTTCCCAACCTCCACTTTACTTTTGAGACCATCCAAAAGATTTTGATGGAACTGCATATAAGTAAGCTGTTTCAGAGGGCACTCACTCTGAAATACAGGCTCTTTGGGCAGAGAAGCTGCACTGGTAATGAATAACATTGTTGTTTTGTCCATTTGAAAATGTATTCATTGTGTTGTTGCACATGCTATTTTTGTTCCTGTTTTGGCTAGGGTTGGGTACCGAAAGTCGGTACGAGTACGGCACCGGATCCGACTTAAGCAGTAGTAACCAGATTGAATGAAAACAAACATTTCGGTGCCGGACTTTTACTGTTGTAACGCCCCCTTGCTCTTCCGGTGTCAACTTCTGTTACCTGGGCTACGTAGCACATTGAAATGAAAAGCAAAACGGTCGAATGTTTGGCTTCATTGTTCATTGAAACAAGATGACTTCGGGAGTGCAACACGTAAAACACCTCAAATTTAATGAAACACTTGGTGACTCATGGAGCCCGTATAAAAGCTGAGCAGTGCACGCTTTGATGGCAAATTATGTGCAGAAAAAAAACAAGCACTTGAGCAGCAGCAGTCGAACTCAGACACATAAAACAAAGTCCCACTCGCAGCCCTGCCACTGCCAGTATGTTTGAAATGGCAGATAACATTGATGACACTGAAGGCAGCCTTTCCTCTTCTTCAGTTAAGTCTCATCATTTTATGCCAACCGTAACTCCTGCATATTAGTTAACTTCGATTGGCAAACTTGTTAACAAACACGTTGCCATTCATCAGCATGTGTGTTGTAACAATATGATATATTGTTGTTATCAGTTACCCTAATAGGGGCCGATCTTGATCTTGATTGAAGCCTGAGTGTGTAACAAGTGTTGATATGGAGAAGCGGCATGTTGAATAAAGACGGACAGAGTTGAGCAGGAGCAAAAGAGCTGGATGTGTTTTTATTATAAAGATTAACACTTTAACATGGTAACAACGGCAGAGGATTTGGCCCGAGTTTTTTTGTGAGTCATTTTTCAACCGCAGAAGACGGCAAGGTGCTGAATTGAGCAGAGGTTAGCATCGCAACGCAAGTTAATAGCATGGATGTGCTAAAAGCTCCACAGACGTCTGGACTCCAGCAACTTGTCTAAAACATGGAAGACCTGGAGGGACGAGTTTCAACTGTATGTTGGATTAACTGTGGCAGAAGATGACGAGAAAAAGCGAGTGAAGCTCTTCAGTTATCTGGTCGGAGAGAGTAGCAGAGAGCTGCTAGATACGCTAATGGGGGACACAGCACACGCTGAGTGGAAGTTGGAGGACATGATTAAGAAGTTCGACACCTACTGCAGTCAAATAGTGAATGAAACTGTGGAGAGATATAAATTCTTCATGAGTTACCAAGGCACCAGTGAGTCAATTGACAGCTATGTTACAGAATTGAAGCTACGGCCTAAAAATGTAATTTTGCCACTTTGAGAGACTCCCTAATACGAGACAGGATTGTGTGTGGCATAAACAACTCCAACATGCAGGAAAGACTACTGAGAGAAAGGGCCTTGACGTTGGATTTGTGCCATCAGCTCTGTAGAGCAGCAGAGATTTCTCGGGAAAACTGCAGGGCCATAGTGGGACCAGTGGAGAAAATTCACGCAATGCACGGAGCTTCCCGCCAGTAGCAAAGAGACAAAGACAACAAGGTGGAGTGAAAGTTCTGCGGTAGGATACACGAGAGAAACAAACGAAAATGTCCAGTGTTTGGCAAGAAATGCAAAAAGTGTGGTAAAGACAACCACTAAATGTAAAGCTCGAGCGGAAGTCAAGAAAAAGACATCAATCAGCTACGCGGGACGGTTGGTCACCCTAGTCACGTAGCGCTGATGCTAATCGACAAGTTGTCAAAATGAGTAAAAAACAGACATATTTGTAAAGATTCTTTGCAATGGAGAAAAGGCCCAGTGATGACACAACACAGGAGCCTATGACCAAGAAGAAAAAGAAAGGTGCATGGACTTACAGCTACAGGTGATTCCCACGCATGATGGGCTCTGCGGCGATCGGCTCTTATTAGCGTTATGATGAGGAAGTTACTCACGGACTTTAGATTTGTTCTGTGGTGCCGTGTTATTTTGCAGCATTTAAAGGTGGGCGCTGCTAATATAGTTACAGAAAAATCGTGCTTCACATTTATTGTTATATATGCAAAATACCACAGTTTTTGTGTTGCTTGTATCATTCATAAGCATTACCATAGTGACCTCACCATATTAAAGCGTTGTTGTTACCCTTGTTATGGTGTTCGTACTGCTAGTACAGGTACATAAAAATACATAGTTGATTTGCATTTGTTGTTGTAGCTTTTTATCAATCAGATGCCGAACAGCCAAGCATCCCTCCACCCCCAACACACTGGGTTGCCGGTCCACGAAAGTTGTGGACTTGTATGAACCGGTCTGTGGTGGAAAAAAGGTTGGGGACCACTGGGCTAGGTGACCTATCTGTCTCAAATACACCTCCTGGCTTGGACTGTGTTTTCAAAGGTTCCATAGTATGTACAGTAAATGCACTTTAGTGGGGGGTTTCCTATCAATAATATGCATGCCCGGCCTGTCTACAATCCAACTAGGTATGAAAAAAGCTTCTTTAGCTTTCTGCTCTTTTTTAAAATGTTTGCTTCAAACGGGCAGATTAAACTTCCGTGACTTAGGGACGTCAAAAAGACACGGAAGTGCACTCGACCCGCCCCCTCGGGTTGTGGTACCACCTCTGGTAAAGGTTTGTCACGGCCACTGAAATTCGAGAAGCTGGCTGCTCCTTTGATTTTCTCCCCCTGCTCGCAAATGCTCCGTGGAGAGGGGAAACAATGATCAGGAAAAAGTGGTTGCTTCCTTCGTCCCAAGTCTTAGTAGATTAATTTTATTTTTGAAGGACGTGGACTGACATCATTTCTCAAAGGACTGTTTTGTTAGTGAAAGCCTGTTCAGTGCTGGATTTGCAACACATTTAAACATAAAGGATCGGTCCCAACAGTGTGACACGACTGCAAACGGGAAAGATGTAACTTTTTTGATTTGGCCTCCTTTCCTATCCTTCCTAATGATGTGCACCTTATACCATATTACTGGTGTATTTTTAGTGTCTAAAGTGGGAGCTACATTTGTCGTGTGGAGGTTGTTACAAGAGGTCAGAAATGATAAAGCAGACAGTGGTTGGAAAATATGAAACGGTTGCATATTGTTTTAGAAGATACAATCCACGGTGGTTCATTTGCCGTGACTGGCAACTCGCCACATAGTTGACATGACTTTGTGATGCTAAGCGGCTGCTAAGTGGTCTTGACGTCTACGGCTTGCATGTTGCGACCGCACAGTGGCCTAAATGTGCACATTTAAGTTATTCATAACCGCTTGTAAATGTCTGCAAGCATTCACGGCAAAATAACGTTTACGGTTATGGCAAAATAACCATTGCCTAAACAATCACAAACTAACGCTACAACATAGTCTGTGTAGTAACGTTATGCTACTTTTTCTTATGGTAAAACGTAATGCCAGTTTTCCACATATTAAAATAGTTCTGAAATGTGTAAAATAAATGTCTGTATTTTTCTTTTCTTCTGCTCCGATGGCCAGTCATTTACATTCACAACATTAGCACATGGCTGCCAGGACAAAAATCACATCCCCTTCGAGAGAGAAGGGTATGGCCTAGGTGTGGCCTGGTTGGTGCAGCTATTTACATAAAAGTGACACACCCCTAAAACAGGCTGTTTTGAACAGAGGGTTTTTTGGCTGATTTAGGGACAGCAAAAATATATGATCCAAAGTCAGTTTTGACAAATGCATTTTACAGACATGTCTTTTACACATTTGAGAACTATTTTAGTATGTTGAAAAGTTGAAGAATATGAGACCTTTAACTCTTTGACTGCCAACCATTTTCAGAAAAGAGAACATGTGGGTGCCAGCTGATTTAGAGCATTTTGACTGATCTTTCAAGGTCCACAGAAAATTTTGTGCTTGGACTATGGAAACAGATACTACCAAATGAAAGATTGAACTCTCATCTTTCATCAGAAAAAAAAGTTTGTTTCTACCCCACTCAGTTTTTTAGTAATCAACAATAGAAAATAGGTTAGTTTCACCCAAATGCTCTGTTTTGGACCAAAATACGGAGAAATCAACCTTTTTGTGAAACGATATTATTTCATGCACTCTAGTGAATTTGACACTTTTTTTCCCATGAATGATGCCACAAACACCTAAACAGTGCTTTACTTCTATAAAACACTACCACCAACAATGAAAAAGTGTTTTTTGATAGCAAAATAAGTTTATTTACATTCAACAGTGTACCAATTTTACTAGTATTACTAAGTATTTACAAATGTGTGCAACTGTGCATGTGTGGTGTGTTCATGTGTTACTATTTACAATTGTGTGGATGTTTCAACTACAATTTTTCTTTTTGTGTGGTATATTGTGTAACACTCCCCTGCGTGCAAGGGGACGCAGCAGGATTTGCACCACAGATTAGTTTCACTGCGATTGCCCCTTCGCGTGCAGACCCTGCACTTTCCTGTCTGCCTTTTTTTCCAGGGAGTAGCAGGTATATACTGCAGTGTGTGTTTGGCCATGTGTCATCAAGTCTACTCTCAGGATCATGATACGGTGACCTGGTGTTACGTCTGGCTTCCTCATGCCCTTCAGTTGCTATACCTGCAACAACTTCCTCCTCCTTGTCTTGTGGTAACAGCCACCCTCTCACTACCTAGCTGGATAAACTCCAAAAAGTGTTGGCACTTCCCAGGATTTTTTGTTTTGTGCAGGATATATGTATTGAAGATGCATATTTGAAATAGATAGGCAACATATTTGTTGTGCCATTTCAATGTTTTTTCCGTGTGAATGGGTGGTAAGAAATGTTCTGATCCATCTTTTCCACTCCATTCATGGTGGCATTGTTGTCCATAACCAGTGTCTTCTTTGTGATCAGACTGTACCAATCCTCCAATGAATATGCATTGGACTCAGGGTACTCTTCATCGTCCGATTGAACGTCCGCCTGTGCAGAAGTGCTCGGTTGTGCACTGCGTTTTCCGGCGTTAGCATCGCTAGCCGGTGAGGCTTTACGACGTGGTCGAAGCCGCCACGTCAACGCTTCAACTTCGGCGTCAAACTCGGGGTCACCATCATCATCATCAATGTGCTCTTTAGCACTGGTCGATGCTTTTCGTCTTTGAAAAAAATGCACAAGCGTGAGCTGCTTGGAACCGGTTGCCATTTTCGCTTCCTCAGCCATTCTCCCCTCAACACTCTAGCTCCGCCTCACGTCTTCTACTGACTCCTCCGATCTTGTCCAAAGAGAATCATCGCTGCCATCTAGTGCCCATAAATAGTCATTATACTAACTCGATCTGCTTGATACTTTGAGCACAGCTGGCCAAGGCTTTCCTCCACCCGTTTCCATTAAAAAACATAGTTAACGTCTTTTAACGTTTTTGGCGGCACTCATTTGGATTTTACTAAACGTTATTAAACATTTTTGGCGGTCAAAGAGTTAAATATTCATAAAATTGTGAAGACTAAATGTAAAACATGTTGTTTAATGTTGAATGTTGTTGTTGTGAGGTGTTAATCCGAACGGGCTACTACTAGTAACCTGAAGTGTTCGGTGTATCTTCGAAACTATTTTGACAGTACCGGTAATATATTTTTGATTTCTGGCTTTCAATTTACCACAGTGACTCTTTTCACCTTTATTTATAATATGTTCAATATAACCTGGAAAATAAAAGGGTATATGTGCAGTTTTGTATTTTTTAGGTACCAATTTGAAAACTGTTTAAGCACCTTTACCGTTTGAAAAGTACAGATAATGCACCGGTATCGAATAAAACCAAACGATACCCAACCCTAGTTTTGGCTCTGCAACTGTGAAACCCATTTTGCATTGTTGAAGATAGTGTACTATTGATGGTATTTTCTGTCCAATTTTGGCCTTGCCAACTGTAATGCAGTTTTTCATTGTTAGACATTTGTGTACATATGATGATACCGTTTTGGCGCTGCAGCAAACTTTTTCTCTGTTGTGTTGTGTACAAGTTATATTTTCTGTCCTGTTTTGGGACTACAACTGTGAAGCAATTTTATTGTTGAACATTTTTGAACAAATCCAGTTATGGCACTAAAGCAGTGTATTTTTTTGCATTGTTGTACTTTAATGTATGAAGGATGCCATTGTCATTAAAGTTCAATAAGAACATTTTGGCTTTCAACTGACTCTTTAGTTTTTTATTTTATATTGATTTTGTTTTTACACACACACTTGTTAAATCAAGTTAAAGTTACAGACCTACATTAAAAGATCTTTGTGCAGTTTGTCACCTTTTTATTCGCGACTGCCACCTCTCAATCAAAGTGTAACTGCAGCATCTGTGTCAGGCTTGTTCATGGTGCGCGTGGATGATCTTAACACGACAGCCATAGTTACCAAAGGAAGACATGACTTCAAATAAGGTAAGAAAAACTGTGGGGTGTGCAGGGTCCGCACACACAGACTATAAAGAGAATATAAAAGCTGTCAGAGTAAAACAGTCAGGGCTCTTCGTACTCATCTGGGCATTGGTGAAGAATGCATAATGTAGAAAGCAATGTAGCATTATCTTTTTAAACGGCACAATGCATCTTTATCATTAGGAAATCCATCCATACATTTTCTTAACCGCTTGTCCTCACAAGGGTCGCGGGGGGTGCTCGAGCCTATCCCAGCTGGCTTTGGGCAGTAGGCGGGGTACACCCTGAACTGGTTGCCAGCAAATCGAAGGGCCTCATGAGGAAATCCATTTGTACTAATAAATTAAAAAAGCGTTTCCTGGAGGTGATTAAATCACTTTGATCACAAACAATACAATGATGTTGCAATAAATAAATAAATGTTGAATGAAGAATTTTAAACAATCTTAATACAATTTAAATATTTGGATGTGAACAGCAATTAGCAGTCAGCCAAACACAATAATATGCCAATAATAACTATGGTGTAGATGAAGAAGGGCCATTACCTGAACTTCAGACTAACAATAATTTTGTCATTCCAGAAATTAGTGTACCATTAATGAGACCACAATAAACCATATTAGAGACAAGTTACCCCACTGGACAATGATGGTAACCATGGCATTGATCTTTTCTTTTCACTTTTAAACTTTATTCACTGATGAGATTTGAACAAACTTTTCAAAGAATAAATGAACATGACTGATAATGCTGGAAAAAAAACATTTTGTAACAACAACTTGGTGTAACAATTTTCCTCCCTCTCAACGTAATACATAAGAAACACAACACTGTATTTACAAGTCACTCATATACCCTGCATGCATATTGAGGCGTGGTGAATCGCTAATAGGAGGACCATCGCGATCATTTTTCATCTTCAAGTTTCACATTTGATTTTAATTCCATCCTGCTTGAGCATGAAGTGAAAATTTGTGGTGATAATCTGTGACTCAGACAGACGGTTCATTTGTGACGCATCGATGAAGTGACATGTACGGCATCACATGAAATTGCCGACATCAAGTGATCAAAACATTACATTATTTACAATACATTATTACATTAGCCTACATTACATACAAGGCATTACATTAGCTTATGTTGATAATTTTATTTATGGTGTACAGTCTGGGATTATTTATTTACTGGGCTAAATATCAGTTCCAACATTTATATTAAAAAAAAAAATACATCTTGTTCGTGATATAAATATCAATCAAAGGTAGTGATCTCCCACCATAAAATAAAACCATTTAACATTATGCCCCACACTACAGAGAAAAAAAGAAAAACTTTGTCAGCTATGGTTGCAAATTTTGCATTATTAAATCAATAAAGCACCGAATAATAAAATAAAAGTAACTTTAAATTAAAGAAACTAATTACTTTACACACACATTAATATTGTAAAGATACTTACTACTTTCAACATTTGATGAATTTTGGAACATTTCAACATTTTGGAAGTAACTTGTCCAACACTGTCAGTATATTTTGTCTTACACCACCTGTAAATTCACAGAAACTGTAGAAAGCCAAGCAAGAGAAAGAAAGAGCAGACATGCTGTCAAAAACTATATTATACAAAGTACTCCAGTAAATTGAGGTCTGACAAAGGTTTCCTTCACAGATGACTGGGTAAATGGGCTAGTCTTAATGAATATTTTAATTGAAGCGTTATTTTTTTAAACTCTTCAAACGTATCCATTATTTCAGAAAATATTATAAGGCTATTGTAAAAAGCCCTCATGTGTGGAATTTGCATACAACTCCCAAATCCCTGTGCTTGCTTGCGATTTCTCCCCGAATTCCGACTTCCTCCCACATTCAAAAATCATTTTGCCTAATGTCAGCTGAAATAGGGTTTGATGTATACTTTGTGTTACACTTGACATCACAATGGAACGCAAGTGTTGTGTCCGACACTGACTAAGGCCAAGTGACTCAGTTGGCTGTGTGCACGCTGCAGCCCGTTGCCA
Organism: Vanacampus margaritifer; assembly: GCF_051991255.1. Classification (NCBI taxonomy): domain Eukaryota; kingdom Metazoa; phylum Chordata; class Actinopteri; order Syngnathiformes; family Syngnathidae; genus Vanacampus; species Vanacampus margaritifer. The sequence goes on along the minus strand of NC_135441.1, from coordinate 6,320,201 downwards.
GTGCATGGCCGGTGCGCTTATTGTGCATGGCTTTATTGACATTATGCAGGCTACACTATAGTATAACCGACCTGTATTTGTTGAACAGTAATCTCCAATTCTGTTTGATTAAACATTTTTTCTCAACCCTGGTCCATGGGGAACACTATCCAGCCTGTTTTTCATGTCTCCCTTCACCAATGCAGTTGACGATCGTTATCAGGCTTCCCAAGAGCTTGCTAAGAGCTGATCATTGGAGTCACCTGTGTTGGAATAGGGAGACATGGAAAACAGGCTGGATAATAGAGAGAAACCCTGGGTTAAAAGATGGCTCTATGAATTAGAAATCCTACAGCAATTAGGGTCTTGTACTGTCTCAGCCTTGTTCGGACAGTCAGATAAACTCATCTTCAACATCACAACGCTGAAGACGTTGCTCTGGTTTCACAGGTTTAATCACGTAGAAAAAGTTGAAACTATAACAACAGTATGAGGCGATATAATTTTTCACTTACAAAGTAAATATTGAAATAAAAACACCTTAAAAGTACAGATTATATGAATTACGTATTCACGAATGGACTAAACATTACCTCAACCGCTACAGTAATGACATTGAGATAATGCAATTAGCAAGTGCTAGCATAAAGTTAAACACTTATGTAGACATCGGCAAATAACTATCTATTTAAATGCCACAGAAATGTGGATGAACAACAGTACGAAGTTGTACATACCTATGATGCTACCAAAGGCATGAAATGTATGTGGATTGTGCTGGATTGGACTACTTACTATGACATTTCTCTTTCACGTTTTTCTCACTGACGATCTATCTATCTCTTATACTTCCTGTTTCCGCCGATGCATTTACCAGTTCGATGATGCCACTTCCTGTTGCGAACTATAGTAGTGTCTTTTTACAATGAAATAAAGAGTTATGATGTGAGATCGAGTCCGGGCTTCGGCCTTCCTGGGTGGAGTTTGCATGTTCTCCCCGTGCTTGCGTGGGTTTTCACCGGGTACTCCGGTTTGCTCCCACATTCCAAAGACATGCATGGCAGGTTAATTGAACACTCCAAATTGTCCATAGGTGTGATTGTGAGTATGGTTGTTCGTCTCTGTGTGCCCTGCGATTGGCTGGCAACCAGTTCAGGGTGTACCCCGCCTACTGCCCGAAGCCAGCTGGGATAGGCTCCAGCACCCCCGCGACCCTTGTGAGGAAAAGCGGTCAAGAAAATGGATGGATGGATGGATAAAGAGTTATGTAGAAAAATAATATTCTTAACTATTTATAGCATTATTAATGTTATTTAGTCTACTTTAATTGAAAACATTTTAACTTTATATCACTAACAGAACAGTCCTAGTAATGCAAAAAAAGTAAATGCTAGATCAGGTCGGCCTGGAATGGACCAGCCGTTCAGGAATTGTCCTGAATTTCCCAATTGCGACCTCGCCCCTGCACATCACCCAAAAAAATTTCGCGAAACAATAAATACACAGAATGATGACCTCTCACAGCACACTGGTTAGGAATTACTCTCTTGGGCTATATTTATAGCCACTGAATTAATCTTTTTACACATTTATGTATGCTAACTAGTTTACTGTTTTTTGACCCCCGATAACCGATTCCGATACCCAGCTTTGCAGTATCGGCCGATGCTGATACCGTACTAATACCTAAGGGTTTTTTTTTTCACCATGAAAAAAAATCCCCTGCCATTGGTTCAGAGCATTCAAGGGACCATTAGGATATCTTGGCTCGGCATGCAGTGAACATATCACACATCAGTGAATCTCGTGCATGAGCAAGATACAAGATGCTGCATCCAAAGTCCTATATTAGCGTCACAAATAATGGTATCGGCATGTTACTTGTTAGTACTCGCCAATGCCGATACCACAGTTTTAATGCAGGGGCCTCTGCCGATACCAGTATTGGTATCGGAACAACACTAATGTTAACATTAATAAAGGACCTAAGTTTGATGCTCTAAGTCTGCCTTTACAAAAACACTACATATTAAATGCCTAAATCACAAGCAAAAAACAAACAAAAAAACAACCCAGATGACTTGCTTCATAGCCAGTAAATCAAGCCTCTGTATCATCATATCTAAGTCGATTGGGTGGTAAGCTGTCAGCAACAAATGAAGAGTTGGTTTTAAACTTAGAAGGTAGAAAATAAAATGTATTATAAAATGCATTTAAAGTTTTGCCTGTTCAAAAAAAAAAAAGGCTACTAACCTAATGGTTACATCTTTCACTTTCTTTCAAGGGTAGAGAATAGTTGAAAGGGATGTTTTGTAAATACAAACAGGAAAAACGGAGGAAGGAAGTGGAGGTAGTCCCAGGCCAAAGGCAAGATATGTGTTTAGAATATTACATCACATTGTTTCCCCTCTACTAGCCTTTCTGTGACTCCACTCCGGAGGCATGAGCAATTACTTTGGCGTGTTTGTGTATTCAAGACCTCACATGTATATTTCATCAAAGTGAATGATGTGTCTGGTTATCCATATGACAGGATAAAGCAAATGGCAAGGAATTGTTATCAGCAATTTCAAAATTGTATAAATGTTTTTTTCTACAGCTGGGAGTTTGTGTTGCACTGAAGTGGATCTTCTCCCCTCAGAAAGGTGCCATTTACCTTTTTGATGAGTTGGCTCTATAAAAGTTCACCTTGATATCACAATTAGGGCACCTGGGAAAATATTGCTGGGATTTTATTGCCATTCATCTATTGTTAATATTTTAAAGTTTCTACTTTTCAACAAACTAAACATGTTTTTTTTTATGTGTACAAAATTGTATTGTTAATATATACAACTGTCAGGGTGGGAACTGCAATTAAGGTATAAAAATCAGTTATGTAAAACTTAATAAGAACTATTGACCATTATGTATATGCTACAAGTAACGACTTGATTGTTGTTATTGGGAGTAGGAACAAAATTATGCTATGCCTGAAAAAATGAAGGCAAATGGCATGCACATACAAACATACAGACAGTGATACTGGGAAGGTTATGTAACTGTACTTTTTTTTTAAAGTAAAAAGATACTGTGATCAAATGTGGAGTTAATGAAGGTCGACACTGCAGCTCGACATCAGAGTAGAGACATGGCGGGAGTACGCCACTGATCTACTGTGAATGTCAGAGCTGTTCTACTGTCAAGGGAAAGTGGGAGTTGATTAAAACGGATGCTTCCCAGCCTTAATGGAAGGCATCAGATGATGAAAAAGATGAAACACAAGCACAATACATTGTACAGTGTTGTGGAAAACTTTGCTTTCCAAATGACTATATTGGGTCCTTAGAGTGATGGAAAGGTTTTTTGGAACATCTTTTGATGCACACACACTCATGCATCATCAGTGACGTAACTCAGGATCATTTGATCTTCGGGTCGCACACATCAAACAACCTCGCCTGGGCGACCCAACCAGGGCTGATCATGCCCCGATGTGTCTGTGGAGCGCTGCTTGACGGTGTGTGCCTTCTTAGCCACAGTAACCTCAAGGCCTTTCCTGCAGCCTCCTGCCAGTGATTTATTTATTTATTATTTGGTGGGCACCTGTAATCCCCAAGAGATGGGAGACTTTGCAGGGGATCTAACTGCAAAATATGCTTAATCTAGCCTGCAAGATCATTTGGTTAATCATTTAAAAACTCAAATGAACACAAATTTTAATTTGACATGCAATGCCCAGACGAGCACTACAAATTCTTTGTGGAAATCACTTGGATGTCATTATTTTACACACAACCTAAAGTCATGGTTCGTCAAAAAAAACAAAAAAAAAACAGTATAACAAACAAACGTGTTAAATCGGACACATATGACAAGGACTGAAGTCCTTATAACTTAATTAAATGCATTGTGTAATGCATTCTGGGAATATATATATATACACACACACACACACACACACACACACAAGAGATGGCAAGTGTCAGCATGTACGAGAGACTGAGAAGAACTTGTAAAACACCTCTTGAAATGTGCCATATGTTGTGCTAGCAGGTGTGATGAAACCATCTGCCCCAACTGTGTTCTCTGTCATCTGCTGATCATGAGAAAGACAGCAGGCTGGTTTTCTTTTTTTAATTAATCTCAATTTGTCCTCAATTTCACTTCATTCAATTGCTTCTTTGACCTTTTAGTAACATCTTCTTCATTTCCATGTTTATTGTGTCATGTACGGTTAAAACTGTTTTTCTTAGACCCTATGCGGATTGAATCATCTGGACCAGATTGGCAAAAATTAGTGGTACAACAGATCATCATTGATCCGTGGTCGGTTTGGATCAGGCCCTACGGTTTAGATCGCACACGATCCGCAGATTGGTGGGGGGTTCAACATTATTGCACATTCCATTCTGACATGTCAAGGAAGCTGAAACATACTCAATGTAATAGGGATAGACCGATTATCGGCTGGGCCGCTTATCGGCACCGATATTGTGTCTGGGGGTTTGGGGGCGGCTGGGGCTGGGTTGTGGTGGATGGCGGGGGGTTGGTCGTAGGAAGAGCGGGGGCTGTGGGCCGGTGGGGTGCCTGGCGGGCCTGCCGTGCCTCGTCCTGCTGCGTTGGGTTCGGGCCGTGTTGGGGTGGGGAGCGCTCCTGGCTCCTGGGTTTGCTCTCCGGTTGCTGACCCCTGCGGGGCCCGGGGGTTGTCCCTTGGCGCTGCCGTAGCCTGGGGGGCCCTGGGGGGGTTGTGCTTGCTCTGTCCTGGCCGGGGTCGACGGCTCCCCTCTTCGGTGGAGGTTTTCATACATGCCAGATCCACCACACCAGCATCTATAGAAATTCAAACACAATCTGCTTCTTCCTCTGGTCGTTTAATCGGTGGAGGCTGGTGTCTGTGGATCTCACTCTGCTTTATCTATCCTTCCTTTCTTCAGTCTTTTGAGGTCTCCCTAATTTGTTGGAATTTAGATATTTCTGGGGTTGGTGAAAGACTCTGGTTGGTAACCCGGTGGGTAGTAGGTAATGTCTGGTCGGTGCTGGATTTCACTTTCCTTTCTTTTCTTTGATCCTTCCTCGGGTCTCCCGACAACCTCACGACTCTAGCTGGATTCTGAAGTATTCGGTTTAGGTGAACGGTATGGGATTTTTAATAGGTTTTAGGTGAATTAATGAGTACACACTCACACGCACATGCACATACTCACCCACTTACAAAATAAAAAATAAGAAAAGAGCAATGATGATGGACATGTCAAATCGGTCAAATTACCGAATGAAAAATACTGAGCTATCTCGGGAAAAAAGAAAAAAAAGAAACGTAGCTCGACCGGTAAATCGAGAGCTTTGCCTGTCCGCTCAGCTCATTCATTACCACAATGGACCGATACAGAGTCCGCATCACTGCAGACGCCTGTCGATCTCCCGCTCCAACCTACCCTCACTCGTGAAACAAGACCCCAAGATACTTGAACTCCTCCACTTGGGGCAGGATCTCATCCCTGACCCGGAAAGGGCACTCCACCCTTTTCCGACTGAGGCCCATGGTCTCGGATTTGGAGGTGCTCATCTCAACCGGCTCATACTCGGCTGCAAATCGCTCCAGCGAGAGTTGGAGATCAAGGCTTGAAGAAGCCAACAGCACCACATCATCTGCAAAAAGCAGAGATGCAATGCTGAGGCCACCAAACCGGACCCCTTCAACGTCTTGGCTGCACCTAGAAATTCTGGCCATAAAAGTTATGAACAGAATCGGTGACAAAGGGCAACCTTGGTGTAGTCCAACCTTCACAGATAACAAATTCGACTTACTGCCAGCAATGCGGACCAAACTCTAACATCGGTCGTACAGGGACCGAACAACCCGTATCAGGAGGCTCGGTACCCCGTGCTCCCAAAGAACCCCCACAGTACTCCCCGAGGGACACGATCAAATGCTTTCTCCAAGTCCAAAAAGCACATGTGGGCTGGTTGGGCAAACTCCCATGCACCCTCGAGGATCCTGCCGAGGGTGTAGAGCTGGTCCACTGTTCCACGGCCGGGACGAAAACCACACTGCTCCTCCTGAATCCGAGATTCGACTACCTTTTTTTTCTCTTTTTTTTTTCTGGAGAGCTCAGTATTGTTCATTCGGTAATTTTAGAGATTCGACTTCCTGACGGACTCTCCTTTCCAGCACCCCTGAATAGACCTTACCAGGGAGGCTGAGGAGTGTGATCCCTCTATAGTTGGAACACACCCTTTGGTGTGACAGGTGTGGCAATAAGTATTCCCACACCTGCGGAAGAGAGTCCGGCCCCTCTCGAGAAGGATTGGTACCAGAACTCAAGCTGTGTGTGGAGGCGAGTCTGACTTTATCTAGTCGGAACGTCTCGGCCTCGCACACCAGCTCGGGCTCCTTCCCTCCCAGAGAGGTGACATTCTGTGTCCCCAGAGCTAGCTTCAGTAGCCGGGGGTCGGACCGCCCAGGCCCCGCCTTTGGCTGCCACCCAGCTCACTGCACACCCGACCCCTTTGGCCCCTCCCACAGGTGGTGGAGAACTTCGGTTTTGCTGACAATCAGTCCAAGTGAGTGAGGCGTAAGGTGTTTTTCTCTGACTTTTGTAGGAGCAGACAGCCATGTGTATATGGTGAGGGAGTGAAGAAACACTAAAGAAATTAAAGCCCCCTCTGCTTGCTTCGAAGAGAAATATAGACGTCTTGAAAATACCTGACCGAGAAATCACAAGGAAGATCTGTCTACTTTGCCATTACTGTGGATGCACTTTTGCTCATCTTGACTGGTAAATGTTGGAGGGGGCTGCTCATCGCATTTAGTGGGCGGAGAGGGGCGTGCCACGGCAAGGTCAATTAGCCGTCATAGTATGATATGGCAGAAGTCTCTGACGTAAGTGGCTAACGTCTAGCTGTTAGCATTACCAACTAGTGTCTGTCTGGCTGGTAAGTAAGTTTGACAGCGAGTACCTGGCTTACTTGAATGGGGTGCCGCACGATATACGTCAACACACTTAATTCATATTCATGAGGCTAGCGAAGGGGTCAAACAGTTTACAAGCGAGATGTCTACTGCACTAAATCTACTAATTCTGTTTGAGAGTGATATCCCTAACGCCAAATTCACTGGTATAGACGTCGAAGAACATACTAATGTTCAATTGAAGAGATGGCTTGAGTGTAGAGGACTAAAAAAGACGTGAAAAAGAGCTGACCAGATCCAGAGGTAAAGTTTTTTCTCTCTCCCCATCAAAACATCGTCCTCCGCAACTGACACTGACATTCTCCAGTTTCAACAATCTATCCTTCCTTTACCACCATATGCCCTTTCTGTCATATTTGCTTGTCTTACATCTTTGAAAGTTGTTGGGGGTACATTTTTATTGCTTTTTGAGAGTGTGTGTGTGTGTGTGTGTGTGTGTGTGTGTGTGTGTGTGTGTGTGTGTGTAGCGATCGCAATTCTACTCGAAAATTCTTGGGCACAACCAACACTTGCTATACCTCAATTCTTACAATTTCCTTAATTCAGAAAAGGCTCTACAGATAAATGTTAACTCTTTGACTGCCAGACGTTTTCAAAAACGGGTTGTCGCCAGTGCCAGCCGATTTAAGCATTTTGAGTGATCTTTCAAAGTCCACAGAAAATGTTGTGTTTGGACTATGGAAACACACATACTACCAAATGAAAGATTGGACTCTCAGCTTTCATCAGAAAAAAAAGTTTGTTTCTACCTTATTCCGTTCTTCAGTAATCAACAATAGAAAATGGTTACTTTCACCGAAATTCTCTCTTTTGAAACAAAAAACGGAGAAAAAGAGCTTTTTGTGAAACGATGTTATTTCATGCACTCTAGTGAATTGTACACTTCTTTTTGTCCATGAATGATGCCACAAACACCTAAATAGTGCTTTACTTCTGTAAAACGCTTTCACCAACAATGAAAAAGTGTTTTTTGATTGCAAAATACGTTTATTTCCATTCAACATTGTAACAATTTGACAAAACAATTTCGCAAACTATTTACAAATGTGTGCAACTGTGGTACTACTTACAATTATGTGGATGTTTCAAATACAGTTTTTCCTTTTGTAACGCTCTCCTGCGTGCAAGGAGACGCCAGGACTCGCACAACAGTTTACTTTCACTTTCACATTGGTCCGTTTTGCGTGCAAACGTTACACTTTCTTGACGGACTTTTTTTCCGGGGAATAAAAAGCAAGTAGCAGACTGTACACACTTCCTCCGATGAATATGCATTGGACTCGGGGCACTCTCCGTCTGTACGTCCGCCTGTGCGTGCTCGGTTGCGCTCCGCGTTACGACACCGTCATAGCCGCCGCGTCAGCGGTTCCAATTTCGCCGTCAAGCTCGGATTCACCTTCATCATCATCGATATCAATGTACTATTTTAGCGTTGGTCGATGCCTTTCGTCTTGTAAGTGTAGAGCTGCTTGCAAACGCTCGCCATTGCCCGTTCCCTCCTCCATCTAGCTCCATCTAACGTCTTCTACTGCCGCGTCAATGCTTTCCAACCACGGAGTCACCATCATCTTCATCATCGATGATGATCATCGTCATCAACAATGTGCTTTTTTAGCGATGCTTTTGGTCTTTGAAAAAAACGGCTCTGGCGTTAGCTCCTCGCGACCGGCCGCCATTTTCCCTTTGTTTTCCATTCTGATCTCCTGCTCAACGCTCTAGCTCCGCCTCTACTGACGCCCACCCGATCTTGTCAAAAGAGAGTCATCGCTGCCCTCTAGGGGCCAAAAATAGTCATTAGGCTCAAAAAACCTGCTTAAAACTTTCAGGAGAGCTCCGCAAGCCTTCCCAGCACCCGTTTCAAAAAAAAAATTAAAAAAAATGGGAGGACGTCTTTTAACGTCTTTGGCGCTCCTCCGTAGGTTTTTGCAGAACGTCATTTAACGTATTTGGCAGTAAAAGAGTTAATACATGTCACAGCTGCACGAAAGGCAAAAAAAACAAAAAACAACACAGGCGGTAATCAAGACAGCTCCGAACTACAGTGGCAACGCCATTTTAGCATTTTTCCTCAGCATTCATTGTCGTCGTCCGGCATTCGGTGTAGTGCCAAACGCCAAACAAACAAAAAAACTATAAAAATAAAGACAACCGCTTACCTCTTCGGGACGGCGGTGGCGGTGTTTAAATGTTTTTTTTGTGGTAGGTTTAATGCTTTTAATGCTGCGAAATGAGCAAGGTTTGTAACTTAAAGTGTGTTCTGCTTTTCAAGCTTATACCTCGCTTTGAAATGGACCCCCCTTGATATTTCTGGCTTAAAGGTTGATGAGGGGCATTAAGCTAATTCTGGTTACTCCTAACAGTCCCCTCTGTATCCAGTGAAAAGCATGTAACAGAAAAGTAATCTAGGTGGGGATGCATTCCAGAAGCCATATTTAATACTCACCTTGCCTGAAATTGCATCCCGATGCATCTCTGGTCAGGATGCTCATATAGACTTAAAATTCACTCCACTTACTCTTAGTAGTCCTCTCGGTCTCCAGTGAAAATAATGTGAGGATTGGACAAACAGAAATGAATTTGGGGGGGTGCAATCTCAAGCAGGCTGGGAAAAACGCACTGCCTGAAATTGCATCCTCATGTCTCTAGTCAGGATGCTCACATAGGCTTCAAATTCACCTTTACTTACTCTTAGTAGTCCCCTCCGTGCCCGCTGAAAAGCATGTGAGGATGGAACAAACAGAAATTGATTTGTGGGGGGATGCAATCTCAGGCAGGCTGAGAAAAACTGACTGCCTAAAACTATATCCCCATGTATCTCTGGTCAGGATTGTCATAGGGGCTTCAAATTAACTCCACTTACTCCTATATGTCCCCTGAAAAGCATGTGAGGATTGGACAAACATAAAACAAAAAAAAATCTTTGGGGGCAGGGGGGTTGTGCAATCTCAGGCAGGCTGGGGAAAATAGACTGCCTGAAATTGCAACCCACCCCCTAAATCTATTTGGGTTTCTCCAATGCTCACATGCTTTTCAGCAGACACCGAGGGGACTAGTATCAGTATTCAGGGTGAGTTTTGTGGCTCTATGACCATCCTGACCACAGATACGATTTATGGGCAGAGTCTGGAATCTCAGGCAAGATGGATTGCTCCCCCTATTTATTTCTACACTATCCCCAGTTCATTCTATACTAGTTGATGTGCATGACTTCACTCATTCTGTTTATAAACAAGTCTAATTATGGTAATTCATTATAAACGTCCTATAATAACAATAGCAACAGCAAAGAACTCTCTTGAGGTTGAAAACACATATGACATTATTTTCCAAACACAAACAAAACATACTCATATTTTATTTATATTATATAAACAAAACACAATATTTTGATCAATAACCATGTCAAAAACAGTACAATAAAGTGATTACAAAGCAATTAAACAGAATATCTAATGTTCTTTCACAAAAGAACGTTAACAAAATATCTGTTTACACAAAAAGAAATAATAAAAAAAGAAAATAATGAAGTGTCCAAGATTCAGGTGAATCATTCACATGCACTGATCACCACCGTTGACATCAGGACTCCTGACACACTCACGGTGAAACCACCTCTTGCACATGCCACAGAGAATCTTAAAAGAGACAGAAAGTGAAATCTAATCTTTTGGGAGCCATAGTCATATGCAATAGTACTTAGTAAATGTATAAGCTCAACTCAACTGTATTTATAAAGCACTTTAAAATAAGCATTGATGTACACAGGTGTGCCCCTGAAGGAACCCAGGAGCAAAACCAGATGGAACCCATGCCCATATGCCCATGTGAAAACCCACATGGGGCCAAACTGGACATGTTGGCTGGGTCGTTACGAAATTTAAACTCCACTTAATTTTGATTTAATTTCAACAATAATGTTCATCATTAAAAACAAAAAGACCTTAAGGCCCCTTTTTGATTTTCCCTAATCCCAGTAGGTTTCAGATTACATTGTATTGATATCATAAAGATGTCATATGAATTCCAATAGTTTCATACTAGTTGTGATGAATAAAATTGATGAAAAGTCAATATGAATTAATTAATTTGTAGTGAATTTCTCTCTAATACCTTTAAATCTTAAAATGATGAAATGGTGAAAATGCACGCTTGTTAAGGAAGAAGCAGGTTGCCACAAAGTCAGCAAGATATTTAGAGGATATTTTGAGAGGGCTCCTCGCCCCATTCACTGACTGTACCCGTACTGTACTCTTTCTTTGTTCAACACAATCAATTACATTTTTAAACAAAATATAGAATATTTGGCAAATTAAGAAATGTGTACCATGATAAATAAAAAAAAAAGAAGAAAAAAAGAGAGATTGTTCTTTCTTTATTTCTTCTTAGCAAGTCAGTGTCCCATAACTGGTGAGCTATTTTTAGATTAGACCCCAGTTACTGTATAGACAGTAAGGCCAATGCGTGTGTCATTCCGCCGTTAATTGTAGATAACTATTAGGCAATTCACTTCAACAGGTGGTTGCTTATGAAACTCTGTAAGAAGAGCTCATTATTGGTTATTGAAGAAATTTTATTTTATTTTTTTTAAACAACAACTACTACAACGTCTCTATTCACCTATTTCGGATGGGTGTGGAACATATCACACACACTGTATCACATTCTGAAAAGCAAGTGAAATAGTAATGTAAAAAGTGAGTTACTTCTACCTTCTTTATTCGCTGCAAACTTTTGGTGACCATCATTACCATCTGATCTTCCAGACTTATTTCTTCCTCCACACCTCAATTTTAGATTTTCAGAGGATGACTAAACTTCACAAAGGAAAGACGATAACGCACCCCCAAAGTTTCTTCAGTTCCACACAAACTCACTTTCATGTATTTTGTTCCTCATTTTTTCCAATTACACTTTCATTTCACTTCTTCCTCACCCTCATTAGAGGTTGGTGTGACAATGTTTTGGAAGAAAATCCAGTGCACTGAAATAAGGAACAACTTTCTTTTCCTGTCACTGCCGACGTTGATTGCAGAAATGACCATAACTTAATATGTGATCAAAGTAAATCAGTTAAGATACATTTGCATTTGATGTTATAGCTATGCAGAATGGATAACCATAACAAGATTCTCATATAATTGTTGTATTATGTATAGACAGTTGTGGGTAGTAACACGTTACATTTACTCATTACCACAATTAGTCATTACTATGTTTGTTTTGCATTTAAATATACCTTTATGCTGGACAGCGGGAGACAAAATGGTTGGCCTGGCCACAGTATAGGCACTGGTTGGCCTGTCAGCAACATTTACGCTACTGCGTTTGCCAGGGTTTTGCGGCCCACTTGTATGGCCAATCCATCCTGCCGCGACTGCGAAACTGGTGACGAAAGAGGTTCCATGAGGGAGGGCTGGAGGTTGGCTGCTTTAATGTGCATCAAACTGTTCTAATTTACTGTACTTGAAAGTTAGGCTTAATTTGCCTGCTTTACTTCAAATTGTTTGCTAGCCTAACTTTTGAGTGCAGGCTTCAAAATTCAATTCGTACTGAAGTGTTGGCCTGACATGGTAAATGTGAAATTGTGAACAGTTTTAATGTGTGTTTAAAAAACACTTCTGTCTAATTCTCTGTTTTTGGGGGGTGGGAAACATTTAATCATGTTCATAAATTGTTGTCCTTAGTCGGCTCAAAATAGTTTCATTTATATTCAAAAACAAATAAATGTGGAAAGTAAAGGAAAAGAAAATGTGCCATTTTTACTGTTTGAATGGTTGTCTAGGCAATTTGAAACATTTTGAAGTCCAGACCATTGCCTTGAGAAATTTAAAGATCCCTGCCTTACATCAATCATACAACAATTCTGACTATGGCTAAGACACTTATCAGAAATATCTTTGTTCTCCAATTGCAGTAAACAAATTCAATCTAGTACTATATATATATATATATATATATGTATATATATATATATATATACATATATATATATATATACATATATATATATATATATATATATGTATATATATATATATATATATATATATATATATATATATATATATATATATATATATATTTTTTTTTTTAAAGCAATACTTGGTAAGAATATCAATTGAGGATTCATTTTTTTCTTTTTCTTTTCCTATTTATATTCGTGGGTGAGCAGGCGCCTATCCCAGCTGTCTTCGTTGAAACTGCGGACTTCTTGCCAGTCAATTCAAAGGGCACATTAAGACAATTATTCACAGCCAATAATCTTAAATAAATACAAGGCCTGTGAGTGTGGGATAATATTTGACAAATGCTTTTTCTTTGCATTTGGAAAAATATGAACACTATACGCAGCTACCGATGTACAGACCCATCCCCCAGTCACACCTCTGTCTCTCAGATCACATCTATATTGTGTTTTCCTGGCTTCCCACCCAAGAACAACAGACTAGATCATTGGACCATCATCGTGTGACCCGGTTATTAGGGATGAGCCTGATATCCATACAACACGAGTATTCGGTGCGGAAAATTCATTTGTTCCGGATATGAACATAACCCCGATATAATTCCTTATTATCCGTATCCGTGCTCCAGCGCTCCTCTCTCACTGCTGCAGGCTGCTTCTTTTTCTCTCTCTTTTTCTTTTCTCCGTGATGTGACTGGTCAGTCAGTCACACACAGCCCCCGCTCCGCCTATTTCCCCCTCCCCGACACCACAGGGCACAGGCAGAGCTTGAGCTTCATGCTTCGATGCAAGGTTTTGTCTCTCCTTACTTTTCTTCAGCTCACTCGTATTTCGGTTCAAATGTTTGTCAAAGTTACTTAGTGAATTTGTTTTGTTATGTTACGTATACTTATGTAGACTGTGTTTTTAACGAGCGAAACTGTTTGTGACGCGCCAGTAACTCCCTGGCTGGCTGCCTTGGTGGAAAAAAAAAAGCATGCACGCACGTACACACACGCACCTCTCTCTCCCTCTCTGTTTAAGAACGTTTAGTAGTAAAAAACTTTTTTTTTTTTAAATGCAATTAAAAAAGAAAAGCTATGTTAAGTATAACAACTCTTGTTCATGCATACTTAGTAGTTCATCATATTTTCCTACTGCATGTGCTATATTCAGCAGTATTACATATTATTTTCAAATGTTTTTTATAATAAAAAAAAACTGTGACTAGTTCCTTTAATATTGTGATCAAAAACACCTAATCTCAATTTTCAGACTGTTCAGTAATATTTAGTCATACACATACATACATTGTCTGAGTTTTTTACTTCGAAAAATAGTTCTTCTTTTGTGATCAAAAGCACTGATTTTAATCTCAATTAGGCTGTTTTGGCAATAGTTTTCAAATAAACAAAAATGATCGCAAATGTTGATCAATCCATATCAATTTCACACTATTTTACTATTTATTATAAATGTGAAATTTGATTTTTTTCTTACCACCAAATCATGTAAGCCCCACTTATTTCCGTTCAAACCATGCCCACTCCTATGAGTGTGGTCACCCATATATATTTAAACCATTAACGGCCATTTCGTTACCAACAATTCACCCACGTGTGGAAAGTGTGTCATTAATTTCACTACCAGAGATGCACAATTCTCAAAAGACTCAGTACTAATAAACTGAACATCTCTGAACCTCTGACAGCTCCAGAACCACTGCTTTACCGGATGAGATGCCTCTCAGTTACCCAGGCTGATGTGTCAATTCAGACTTTTACCCTTTATGATGTGTTCCGTCTTGGATGAGTGATGGGAAAGCAGCACCCCTAGTGGAACTTTGTCCTTCAAACAATAGCTTTTTCAGCTCCCCTAAGCTGACTGAAAGAGGAGGGAAAGTTGTCTCACGTTTTAAAGACAATTTTAAATGCTAGCTGATTTCCAGAGCTTGGCACTTCTGTTAATTATCCCTTCCTGTCGATGACGACGCCCACATTTGCCGAGTGCACGATGACATGAAAATTCACTTGTGTTTATCCATCTGGGTATCCATTTTACCATTTACTGTTGACTGAAAATGACATCACAGTTGCTCAGGTAATGACTAATCACGGCTCAGCTTCAGAAAACAGTTGAGCCATGATTGGTCCCTACCTTGAGCAACTGTGAAGTAATTTTCAGTTGTTTGAAATGCTCTTATTCGGAAGAAGTAATACAGGGCAGAGGAATAATCTAAACAACAGGAGATAAAAGCATGCATCAGCACCTCCATGTTAGCTTGAGAGAAAAATGGATGGTCTTCATAACCAGCCTTGAATTACATCATCTCGATGAATAAATCCTTGCTTGTTTTGGTTGCTGTAATTAATCTACCATTAAGCATAATGATAACTTAACTCATTCACTCCCAGCCATTTTCACAGAAGCAATCCCCTTCATGCACGGCTGTTTTACTGGATTTTGACTGAATTTGCAAGGCCCACAGAATATTGTGTTCTATTGCTATAAAAACATGGAACCTACCAAAAGAAAGATTAGAGTGTTCTTTCATCAGGAAAAAAGTATATTTCCTGTCCTCGCCCGGTTGGGAAGGGCCCCGCTGGTCGCTCCTCTTAACTCACTGCACTAGTTTTGCACAATACACTTTGTTAACTCTTTTACTGCCAAAGACGTTAAATGACGTTCTGCAAAAACCTACGGAGGAGCGCCAAAGACGTCTACCCATTTTTTTTTTTTTGAAACTGGTGGAGTAAAGCCTTGCCCAGCTCTGGTGAAAGTTTCAAGCAGGTCTAGTGAGCCTAATGACTATTTTTGGCCCCTAGATGGCAGCAATGACTCTCTTTTGACAAGATTGGGTAGGCATCAGTAGAAGACGTGAGGCGGAGCTAGAGGGGACAATGGCTGGGGAAGGGAAGAAAACATGGCGACCGGTTAAGCAGCTCACGGTCGAGCAGTTTTTTTCAAAGACGAAAAGCATCGACCAACGCTAAAGAGCACATTGATGACGACGATGATCACCATTGATGATTATGATGGTGACACCGAGGTTGACGCTGAAGTTGCAAGCGTTGACGCGGCGGCTATGACGACGTCATAAAGGTTCACCGGCTAGCGATGCTAACACCGGAAAACGCGGAGCACAACCGAGCACGCTCAGGCGGACGACGAAGAGTGCCCCGAGTCCAATGCATATTCATCGGAGGAGTGGGTACAGTCTGCTACTTGCTATTCCCCGGAAAAAAAGCCCGTCAAGAAAGTGTAACGTCTGCACGCGAAAGGAGCCATCACAAGTGAAACTAATCTGTTGTGCAAATCCTGCTGCGTCTCCTTGCACGCATGGGAGCGTTACAAAAAAAAACTGTATTTGAAACATCCACATAATTGTAAATAGTACCACAGTTGCACACATTTGTAAATAGTTTGCGAAATTATTTTGTCAAATTGTTACACTGTTGAATGGAAATAAACATATTTTGCAACCAAAAAACACTTTTTCATTGTTGGTGATAGCGTTTTACAGAAGTAAAGCACTATTTAGGTGTTTGTGGCATCATTCATGGACAAAAAGAAGTGTACAATTCACTAGAGGGCATGAAATAACATTGTTTCACAAAAAGCTCTTTTTCTCCGCTTTTTGTTTCAAAACAGAGCATTTCGGTGAAACTAACCATTTTCTATTGTTGATTACTGAAGAACGGAATAAGGTAGAAACAAATTTCTGATGAAAGATGAGAGTTCAATCTTTCATTTGGTAGTATGTGTGTTTCCATAGTCCAAACACAACATTTTCTGTGGACCTTGAAAGATCAGTCAAAATGCTTAAATCGGCTGGCACTGGCGACATCCCGTTTCTGAAAACGTCTGGCAGTCAAAGAGTTAATAGACACATAGGGCACATAATACACACTATGGGGGGGGCTCCTGGGTTTCCGCTCCGGCCGGGGGTTGTGCCTTGGCGCTGCCGTGGCCTGGGGGGCCCTGAGAGGTTGTGCTTGCTCTGTCCTGGCCGGGGTCGACGGCTCCCCTCTTTGGTGGAGGTTTTCATGCATGCCAGATCCACCACACCAGCATCTATTGAAATTCAAACACAATCTGCTTCTTCCTCTGGTCGTTGAATCGGTGGAGGCTGATGTCTGTGGATCTCACTCTGCTTCATCTAGCCTTCCTTTCTTTCCTCAGTCTCTCCTTTGGTCTCTTGAGGTCTCCCTAATTTGTTGGAATTTCTGGGGTTGGTGAAAGGTTGGTAATCCGGTGGGTAGTAGGTGATGTCTGGTCAGTGTTGGATTTAACTTTCCTTTCTTTTCTTTGATCCTTCCTCGGGTCTCCTGACAACCTCACGATTCTAGCTGGATTCTGAAGTATTCGGTTTAGGTGAACGGCATGGGATTTTTAATAGGTTTTAGGTGAATTAATGAGTGCACACATGCACCCACATACAAAATTTAAAAAAAAAAAGGGAAAAAAGAGAGAGAGCAATGATGATGACATGTCTAATTGGTAAAATTACCGAATGAACAATACTGAGCTCTCTCAGAAGAAAACAAAAAAGGAAAAAAGTATATTTCTATCTGTTTCCGTTTTGCGGCAATTAGCATTAGAAAATAGCTAAGTTTCATCATTATTCACAAATCTATTTAGAAATGTGAGTAATGACATTTTTTTTCAACATGGCCCCTGGTTGATCTCTTTTGCTCTGCTGCCACCTGCTGGGCGTTTGTGTAATAACTTTGCAGTTGATTAGAGTTGCTCTAGCATAAAAAACTTTTTTTTTTAAACAAATAAATACGTCTTTGAAACACTTAAACATTTAAAATAGAACATATTTATACGTTTTTGGGAGCAAATTAGTTGATTGCCGCATTTGAGGACTTCTTATCAAGATTTATTTTGCATTATGCAAGGATACTGATTGTTGATGATTTCAAAATTCCCATTTGCTCTATTGATAAGCCACTGGTTAGCAAATTAAAATCTCAATGAGTCTTTTAATTTTTAATCTTTTAAGGAGGGTCCCTCAGAAAAACCTTATGCCCTAGCTCAGGGGTGGCCAAGTTCGGTCCTCGAGAGCCACTATCCAGCCTGTTTTCCAAGTTTCTCTCCACTAGCATTCCTGATTCATGATCAGAATCGTTATCAGGCTTCTGCTGCGCTGAAGGGGGGAGACATGGAAAACAGGCTAGTGGCTCTCGAGGACCGAACTTGGCCACCCCTGCCCTAACTCAGCAGCAGATAATTGTGGGAATGCTCAGCATTGAAAAAAAAACTGTCCTAAAACAAGGCCAAAAAAATGCAATCTGTATAAATCATAGATATGAGTAATCAAACCATTTAGCCATTGGGATTTGATATGTTCAATTAACAACCATGACTTTTGGCACAATAAAAGAAAGTGAGGGGAAAAAACATCTACATCAACGACATAAAAACAACCAGCAATTAATGTGAAAACAAGTAGCCAACATAAATAGAAAAACAGACATTTCATTAAGCTCATAATGCAAGAGTAAAGTGAAAAATGCATGATACTTAATTGACTTCCATCAAGTTTTTCAAGAATAAAGTTAACAATGCATGACACTTTATTAACTTCCAGTTTTTCTAGAGTAAACTGCACTTAAGATCAGTTAGCTCAATGCTAAGCTAAGTGGTAATCAATATTGGTGCGCAACAGGGTTTGAAATCACCCCGGTAAAACAGGCTGAGCCCGACTCACCTATAGTCAGCGATAGTCAGGAGGGCAAAGCAAGAGTCCAGGGAGGGATTATTAAAAGTGAATCTGAGAGCAGAATCGATGTATAATTGTCTTAACAGTCTCTCTGGTTAAGTAGTTCAAATAGTTAAAACGTTTCCTCTTTTTGAGTAGTTCAAATGTTTGAAACGACCGCCAAGTAAGCTGAGCCACAGCAAGGACAGCGTGCACAAATGGCAGTGGAGCAGAAGAGAACAAACAAGGGCGCAGTGGGCTCTTAAATAGGACATTCACACTGAATCAAGAGTACCACAGCTAGGTCTAGTTGACACTGATGACAGACGAGCAGACAAGAGCCAGCAGCTATTAAAGGGACAGCCCCACATAAGAGCTCAGCAGCAGGGTTTAAACTACACTGATTACATCTGATTGAGGGCACAGGTCGCTCAGGAAAGGTTTGAGGTAATAATATTAAGTAATAACGGGAGTTCTTTCGTGCAGGCCTATTTGAATTGCTTTCCTGATACCCAATGAAATACACATGATGCCTGGTGGTGAATATGTAAAATAATTAGGACTGTGCTCGTTCCTACTAAAAATTAATTGGGGTGAGGGGACTGGGTAATAAAAAGAATGAAAACGTGTCTGTGTCCTTTTTAAAATAAAAGTTCATTTTTTATGGGGTGTAATGGGGAGACTAACTGGGGAGGGGACAATTGCTATGAGCAGCCTATACTGAATGGTACCATTGCAGCAAAGGGCAAAAGTGACGAGCGACGGCCAGGTCCTTATCCTTCGGTTCACTGTTCAACTGCAAGGTCTATGACCAGCAGGGCAAGTCGTCGACAAAGTTAAAAAAAACTGTCCGTACCACCAGAATACTGGTCTGGTAGCTCCAGGTTGAATGGGTCCTTGAGATTACTTTCGTGTGGTTGACGTCTTTTGATTAGTATTGTTTGTTTTTAATTTGTCAGTGGTGAAGGAGTTGCACAGGTTTGTCTTTTGGGGAGGAGATTGACGTTTGTACCCAACGTTCACTCTGCCGGACACCCACATCTGGGTTTTGAAGTAGACTTGGCCGCTTTTCATCAGCGTTTGAAGATTATGGATATCCTGGGTTTTGAGCTACCTACATCGAGGACCCCTTTCACGCCTGCCTCCGACTGGGACCCGCAGAAACATCGGGTTCACCCCCTCCTTCTTGACCCCTTCACAAGGGACCGTGAGGATGCCAAGGGACTGCACAATATTAAGGAACCACTGAACATCACTTCCAAGGCTCAGTTTCTGAAAGGGGCTGAGCCGTTTAGGCCTCACAGACTGTATATGTCACCCAAATTTCACAAACCTGTGGAGAAGTGGCCAGTTCCCCGGATTATTCTACCTGGACGTTCCATTGTGTCTGACTGTGGCAGCGAGAGCTACGGGGTGGCGAAATACATTGACTCCTTTTTGGTGCCCTTGTCAATCAATCGCCTACTCTTCTCAACATGTATCTGCTCCCCCTTGGCCAAATCATCAGCCAGTTCGGCATTTCATATCACTGCTACACTGATGACAGGCAACTTTATATTAAAACAGACACACACTCCTCATCCTTCTGATGTCAGGACCTTCTTCCTCACTCGCTGCACTTGCCACTTGCCTGTAGGAGATAGAGGTGTGGATGAAACATAACTTCTACAACTCAACAGCTCAAAAACTGAAGCAGTGTAAAATGGCTAGAAGATCACTCTCTCTCCACTCGTCACCAACCTGGGCGTGAGGTTTGACCCTCAGCTTACCTTTGAGGCCCACTTCAAACACTTCTCCAAGACTGCCTTTCACCACCTGAGAAATATTTCAAAACAGTGCTGCTAGGATCCTGATGAGAGTGCGGAAACATGAACATATCACCCCCACACAATGGGGGACCAGACCTTCTGCTCTGCTGCTCTACGCCTGTGGAATGCCCTTCCGGACAACCTCAGGGCTCCCCAGACTACTGATAGTTTTAAGAATTTACTTAAAACTTTTCTTTTTAAATGACATTTTAATTTATAAACTTGTATTATCTATCTCTGTGACTTTTACTTAGGTTTTCTTCTTTTAACATTTTTATTATTGTGGCACTTTGAGATCTTTGGTAGATGTAAAGTGTGTTACAAATATATATATATATATATATATATATATATATATATATATATATATATATATATATATATATATATATATATATATATATATATATTGTTAAATGATGATATAATTTGTCATCTTTTGCGTGTTCCAAAAATTGGAGATGAGACTTCTTTGTGACAAAGGCTCCTTCGAAGGATGATTTATTACGGAGATCTCCGGTCACACAAATTGAATATCACGTAAAGAGTGTGTCAATCCAAGAGTGCGTGCCCCCTCCCTTGCGAGAGAAAGCTCTTATACACCCCAGTTTGAAAGCAAAACGCCTTTTTCTCCTCCCATGAATAAGAAAAACAGATTGGTTCTCACACAATATGTTACATAACAGAATTTTAGTACACAGTTCGCACCTGTGTTCCCTTTGTAGACAAAATATACTCTTCCGTGTATCAGCTCGTACTTTTTCCCAAAACAAAATCTCACAAACAAATTGAACTTGACAGCTCCTAATGTAGTATAGTTGTGGGAACTGTGTGTGCTTTCTCTCTCACGAACAGAATATGTTCTCATGCAGGACACTGAGAAGAAATTTTAGACAAAAACAAGGTACCGGATAGGTTACGGTCAAGTTATACTGAGTTTAACATTATATCACCTGCTCTACACATCTATAACTAAATTCAAAATAGTTAAAATATAAAATAAAGAATTAAAAATGTTAACAATGTTAACAATATATATATATATATATATATATATAATTAAGAACACGCAAGACTTCCTTGACAATATTGGCACATGTCGACTACATGGCAGATTCTTCTTTTTTATGTTGGACATTGTCAGTTTGTACACTAATTTTGACATGGATGTTGGGGTTGCTGCGGTGGGAGAATGCTTTAGTCAACACCCTGATCCGCGACGTCCGGATAAAGAGATTTTGGAATTACTGCACCTCAATCTAACTTGCAATGACTTTGTTTTCGATGTGCAGTGTTTCCTGCAAGTTAAGGGGACGGCGATGGGGAAGAGCTTTGCACCGGCCTACGCTAACATTTACATGTCCGCGTGGGAAACAGCAGCATTGTCAAAGTGCGATTGCTTCCCCTACGATATTTCTGATATCTGGATGATGTGATAGGGCTCTGGCCACATTTGGTAGCAGAGTTTCATCGGTTCATGGATGTCCTGAATGGACATCACAAACTGATCAAGGCAGAGGCAAGTTTTCAACATCAGAAAGTGAATTTCCTGGATTTCTCTGTTTTTAAAGGACCGGGCTTTCAGCAGTTGGGCGTGCTAGATACAACATTTTTCCTTAAACCCACTGACAGCATGCCCTGTTGCACAGGGACAGCCACCACCATCCTTCACACATATTTAGTGGGATCCTGAAATCCCAGCTTCTTCGGATCAGCAGCACGCAAATGCAGGATAGGCTGGAGACTATTAGGATCCTACAGTATGTTTGAGTTAAGATGGGGTGACCAGATTTTTAAAATTAAAAACCCGGACAGTGAAATATACAATAAATTTCACCAAATTGAATAGTTTAATCGGGGTTGGGTGTACGAGTGAAAGAACGGGTGGCCATTGCTAATCCTAAATTTTATATTGGTTGACAGTTCAACAGCGCTAAACAAGCAAATTCATGCACTCACCATTATCCAATCTTTTTTGCTCTGACCCGCGAGCTATTGTAAGATGGCTGTGCTGATTACCTGGCACCGGTCGTGCATTGTAACACTTGGAAATATGCTATTGAAAGCTCAGTTTGCATTGTCTGACCAACAAGTGGCAACTGCAGTGGATAGTAGGACTACATTACCCATTATTCTTAGATATGAAAGCAGGAAGCCGGTCATGCCTACTGTTAAAGTTAAATTCACTTTTAATAGGTTTATCGTATGAATCGCTCTGACAAATGTGTCAGTGACATACACAACATGGCAAAAAACAGGATGCCAGGACGGAACCCACGGCTCAAAAATAAGTCTGTCCAAGCCAGAGCGTGACGTCTGGTCACCCTAAGGTAACATTAATCTCTGTCTGTCCATCTGACTTTTTCCATCTTCTTTTAAATATGTTGTGATTAAACCAACTCTGGATGTTAATTCTATTGCAAATTATAGACCTGCCTTAAATGTAGCTTTAAAAAAAAAAAAAAGTCTTTGAGAAAGTGATCTGAAGTCAACTTTAATATTTTATTATAAAAAATTATTAATTTTAGCCACTACAATCTGCTTTCCGTGTATATCATTCTACAGAACTTACAAAAAAGGTGAATGATTTTTCATTGATGCTAGATTCAGACTCAACATCCGTGCAGCATTCCATATACTGTGGCCCAAGGTGTACTTTTGAACAGGCTCCAGAATCATTTCAGTATCACTGGTCAGTCTTGTTTCTAAACCCATCTAAGACCATGATGATTGCTATTGGACTGTCAAAATGTAGTCACCAGTTTGGTGTTACTCATTTCAAAGATCAAGTAGTAATGAACCTTGGTGTGTTCTTATACAGCTATCTATCTAGATATTTTAGACCTCTCCTTATTACCGTTTTGGAAATAAATAAATAATCCACTCATCACACATAACACAATATTTTAAAAAGTCATTCATTAATGTCTCAGACCTTAGGAAGCAAATTTGCTCACATGAATGCTTAAAAAAAAAGTAAGTAATGCTAGCTTCTCTTTCTTTGGGCTGTGAGGTACTGAAACTCACATGTCTTCTGTCTGCCTCCTTATTGACAACAGATCATCATGGCTCAGAGCAGATCATGAGCTTGGAAATGTCAAGTGTCACAGCGAATCAATACAACTCAGCAAGGCTGAACATAACATTATAAAGACTAAAGCTTTGAACCTCAATGCGATGGAACAATTTACCTAAAGGAAATAAATACTCCCAAGAATAACTCCAGGAAAATATAAGTAATACTGTGTTTCTGACATCTAGACTGTACAAGCTGACAGATGATTTAGTTTGAAAAGTTCTTTAAATCACTATATGGTTTGTGAAATACTGCACATACAAATGTCCTTTAAAGGTTTATGAAGCCCATTTTCTTCACAAAGATAGTGTTGGATGAAGGATTCTTACTATTTGCGTGTTCATGCCGTTGATTAACAAAACATACAATGAGATCTGTGAAAAGAGATATTTCCTTAAGGATTTATTACACAAATTTGTGGACAGATGAGATTGGAGCCTTCGGGCTCCATCTCCTTTCTCATCTGTGTCGTTTCTCACTCCGCTCGTGGGTAATATCCTTTGTCCTAGAAAAGTCCCTCCCAGAATCACATGATATCTCAATACAGTTGACCAACTGCCCCCCTCTTTGTCCCAAGATGGAACACAGGTAACCAGATAAGGGTTGACGTTGTTTACAGAAGAGACAGAGAGAGAGAGAGGCTGGGGAGCCGTTAGTATAACAAAGGGGTCTAATTTACACTTTTGCTTTTGTTATACATTATTAACATTTTTAATTCTTTATTTCATATATTAACCATGTTGAAATGTTTTATAGATGTGTAGAGTAGGTGAAATAGTGTTGAACTCAGTATAATTTGACCTTAACCTTGTTTTTGTCTAAAAATTCCTTCTCAGTGTTTTGCGCACACACATTCTGTTCGTGAGAACAGATTTTGCCACACACATACCCTGAGAGCACCATCACTCACGGCCACTCTAAATCCAGTTCAATTTGTTTGTGAGATATTGTTTTGGGAAAAAAGTACGAAAAGTACCCTGAGAGTATATTTTGTCTAAAAAGATGAACACAGCTGCGGACTGTGTACGAAAATAATATTATGTAACATATTGTGTGAGAACCAATCTGTTTTACTTATTCATGATGGGAGGAGAAATAGGTGTTCTCTTACTGATTTGGATTCTTTAAAAGCTGTATTCCGCAAAAGAGGGGGCACACGCGCACCCTGGAATTCCACCTTTGTGGAAGTGTTGTGTGACCGGAGATTCTCTGTAATAAATCATCCTTGCAAGGAATTTTTCTCACAAGAAGTCTATCTTCAATTTTTTGGAACACGCAAATGATATAAATTATTTCATCATTTAACACTTTCCCCCACCTCATGCTCATAGGAATGTAATGTGAAAAGAGAAGAGAAGATCACTCCCTGTCAACATTTGAATTCTCACACAAAACTACACTAAGTAAATCAAAGCAATTTTGTCCAATTCTAAATAGTTATAAGTAAATCAAAACAGTTATAATGAAATTGAAACAGAATATTTACTTCAATAGCCAGACTGGCGATCGGGATGGAAGTTACAGTATATTAGAATGAAGCAGCACAGTGGGGGAAATATGTACAGACACAATTAGCATTTTGTTGACACATTTATTAACAAGTGCCAATTTTGTGTCTTTATTGAACATAAACAAAACAAATCAACACAAGATACGTCATGTTAACATTATTAACATTTTTAATTCTTTATTTCATATTCTAACCATGTTGAAATGTTTTATAGATGTGTAGAGCAGGTGAAATAATGTTGAACTCAATATAATTCGACCTTAACCTATCTGGTACCTTGTTTTGTCTAAAATTTCTTCTCAGTGTCCAGCGTGAGAACATATTCTGCCTGAGAGAGCACACACACACACGCAGAATGCTAACCAATATATGATCACGGCCATGTCAAGTTCAATCTGTTTGTGAGATTTTGTTTTGGGAAAAAAGTACGAACTGGTACACTGAAGAATATGTTGTGTCTAAAAGATGAACACAGGTGCGAACTGTGTACTGAGATTCTGTTTTCTTCTCTGTTTTTCTTCTGTTATGTAACATTGTGAGAACCAATCTGTTTTTCTTATTCATGGGAGGAGAAAAAGGCGTTCTTCTACAGACTGGGGTGTATAAAGAGCTCTCTCTCTCGCAAGGGAGGGGGCACGCACTCTTGGATTGACACACTCTTTACGTGATATTCAACTTGTGTGACCGGAGATCTCTGTAATAAATCATCCTTCGAAGGAGCCTTTCTCGCAAAGAAGTTTAATCTCCAATTTTTGGAACACGCAAAAGATGACAAATTATATCATCATTTAACAGTCATTAAAAAGGCTGCAGAAGATTTCATTCTTCAAACCAAATACACATGTTCAATAATAGTATGGAGAAGAAAATAACTTATCAGGTCCTACCCTTGATTATTAGTACAAACAACAGGGCCAATTAATCACGATACTCAAACCAGCACCGCCCACTGCTCCATCATCATCATCTTCATTTCTTTTTAAAGCTTATACCTTATTAACATATATATTAATTATTAAATAAGTAAAAAAAACAATTCAGTTCAAGAACTAGCCTATCAGAGACTATAAACAGAAGGCATGACTCCCAGCAACCTTGCTTTCCATTGTACATTTCCCAAATTACAACATAAAAGCAGTGACATTTAAATTTTTTGTAACACTAACATGAAAAAGTCATGCTAGCATTGTAACAGCTAGGGATGAGTACTATCTGTATCTGTTCGACCATCTAAATTATCTGTATTCGGAACAGGCGTGGCATAAACTTGAAATGGGCATGGTTAACCAGAGGTAGGCGTGGCTTAACAAAAATGGGTGGGGCTTACATAAATACATTACTGTATTTTTTTTGTATGAAATTGAAAGAAAAAAAAGATTTAGTTTGGAAATTATATGGATTGATCAAAAGTTGCTATATTTTGTTTATTTGAAAATCATTGACAAAACAGCCTAATAAAGATTCAAATCAATGCTTTTGATCATAAAAGAACTATTTTTCAAAAGTTTTTAGAAACTCAGAAAATGTACGTGTATGAATAAATATTTACAGAACAGTCTGAGAATTTAGATGCACTTTTATAATCACAATAGTAAGGGAACTATTTAGAACATGTTTTTTTTTTAATGACAAAGAACAGGAATATTTTTAAGTGTATGATTAAATATTTACAGAAGAATCTGAAAATGAATATTTACAGTAATTGATCACAATAGTAAAGAAACTATTTACAATTGAAGTTGTTTATAAACTCGGAAAATACTGCTCGATACAGCACATACAGTAAGAAATAATGAACTATTATGTGAATGAACAAGAATTGTCATAGCAACACAGATTTATTTTTCTATCGTTCTAATGTTTTCAATGTTTTATTTAATTTTTACTACCTCACCAAAAACATCACCAAAGTGGTGTTTCCATCCATTCGCTCCTCTATGAAAAATTCAAGGTCATTCTGCTCTCCAAGCATTAGCCCGTCCCAATTTGAGAAAACGAGCTGTTGGAACTTTTTGACGTTATTAGTTGCGGCCCCACCCCCGCACCATCTCTGCGGACTAAATGCACGCCCACTTTCTCTGAGACCTCAATGGAATAGTGGCAAAAGTAGCCTTTATCAGTAAACATTCTGTCCAAATGAATTCAAAGCAATCAAATCATCCTTCACATTTGCAATGCCAAAGTGCAAACAGCAATTGGCCGTCTTAAAATCCCAGAAAGGGTTCTGGCTGACACTTGTGTAAACTACAAGTACAACTTTTTGCACTAGGGAACCTTACTGAATGAATGGTGTAGTGGTTAGCACACTCGCCCTGCAAGTATCAGTTCTACTGTTCGCTACCAACTTAGTATTGCCTTTCTTTCTTCCCTCTTCTCCCCTCCTCCTCCCACTACGATTTCTTGCGGCAAAGGAGCCATTCTGTTTCAAATGTTTATTGAAGAAGTGAACATACTGGGAACGGAAATTAATAAGCTTCGGCTTCATCCCGTCAGACCTTTTTCTTTTCGGGTCCGAAAGGAAAAATGAACAAATAAAAACAAAACAAAACTGGGCGTTTTACTTCCGCATTAGAAAAATAGCAAGCAAAATACCTAATATTTAATTAAAAATTGACATCGCTATGGTGTCAAAGGTAAGATTTAATCATTATATGCCTATAGTTAAATGTGGAAGGGCTTAAAATTCCGTGATGTAATCCCTTTGACTTTAAGAGATAATTACTGTTGCGTGCCAGAAGGTGACGCCTCGCGGACATATTCCTCTCTCTCACTCTGCGCCGCACAGAGAAGGGAGGGGCCGGCTTTCCTTCAGCACGGATATTAAGGAAGTCTATCCGTGTTATATTCGTGCAGCATTCTGCTAATTTTTCTTTGATTATTTACATTGAAAAGTTCACCTCATTATTTCAGTGCCTCATGGAAAAGAGTTAATGTTGAACGACACTGTAATTTCCCATTCTGAGCGGGACCTTGAACGCCTCAGTGACGTGTTTTTTGTGTGTGTATGTGCATTCGTTTGAGCTATATAAATGGGCAGCCAATCAGAGGACTGTTGGTGTGGAACCTAAAAACAAAAAGAGGGAAAGAAAAAGTACGAGGGACGAGATTCTGAAGTACGAGAGTTACATAAAAGGATGAGAGATAAAGAGTTAAAAGTGTTACTGGTTCAATTAAGGTAATTGCCGTGCTTTTAAACGCTTATTTTACTTATTGAAATGACGTGAGAAAATCCGTCATGTGAAATTAATGTCCTCTAATTGTGCTGCGTCATTAGCTCAAACGAAGACCTGCTTCGCTCAACGTGGGAACAAGCCCCTTAATAAATCTCTGTTAGCATGTCTCAGAGGTAAGCTGACTGGAAGTTTGTGTTTCATTAATTAAATAACACACCTGTTTCAGTATTTATAGACAAAGTGAGACCATATATCTAAGCAAATTAAAATGCCTCGTGTGCTAAAGCCAATTAAATAAGTTCAATGTGATGTCTGGGGGAGGACCAGAGCATAAAGAGAACCCCGCAACAGGGACTGAAATGTGTGCAACAAAATTTCATTTAACTCATTCAAACCCAAAAACGTATTTGCATGGTTTTTAATGTGTTTTTTTTTTAAATGCAAGAGCATACCGAAGGCTTTGATGCAGCTCCTGATATGAAGAGGTGGCTTAAAGCAATGGTACCTATTACAAAAACGGCAAGCTGTTGGCAGCAGAGTATAAGACAGGTATGAAAATTCCTCACCTTTTGGTGAAATTTGCCGCTTTTAATCAAAAACAGGTCGCACATATCCGATGAGAAAATATTTGGGGGGGTGGCTGGATTACTAGAGAGTTAGTGCATCAGTGAACTCCAGGTGGGATGGGTACCAAAGACGGCACCGATTCACGTTAAATCTAACGGTGCCATGTCCACACCGGGATGTGTTGGTAATTTTCTATGGCGCACTTAAATGCAGCAGTATGCACAGCCAGCATACTGACGTCACCCACAATTTCATTCATACGCTAATATGCATTACCGGATTTGGGATTTGGGTTAATAAGCAAGCAAGATTGGATTGCCGGCAAGCCAAACGGTTCCTAGCATGCTTTGCTTGAGGGTAGTGTTATGTTTTGGTTTTCTGCTGTTTCCGATTTCTCCCTTGCAGTTGCTGGGGAAACAGCTGGAAGGCGGATCCTGCCGACACACCTGCTGCCCTTTATGTCATCAGGCCGAAATAAAAGCCTGGCAGCAACAGAGAGGAGTGTTGGGTTATTGCTCTGCGACCGCTACTCACGATACCTGACGGTTCGATACTGCTATTTTTCTAGCGGCAATCTTTCTTGGTGTTGTGGACACCACTAGTAATTAGACTAGTAACGTTTTTCTTTAATCAACTTTGTGTGCTACACTCCTCTCTGTTTTATCTGCCCTCCGGCGTGATTTTGTGTTTTCTTGTTTTTACCCACGACGTACCTCCTTTTTGTCGTCGTCGCCTTTGGTTAAGCAACCTTTTGTCCACATGTATTGCGCTTTTTGTTGTTTCATTAAAATTGAGTGACTTTCACCCTGGCTGGGTCTGCCCTTTTCTTTTGGGGTCCAACAAACACAACCCAATCGTGACAGGTAGTGTCCCACACCTGCGTGGACTTCTTGGTGCTGAGGCCGAGCGGCAACTGGGATGTCACCGCCATCGACTCGCCATAGGCGACGCCTGCCTCTCCTCGGCGCAGATCACACGCGGACAAAGCAGATGTCCGTCTTCACCCACCCATTTGAATCATGTTACAAGGTAAGTGGCTTTACCATCGTTACAATATATTACTTATACCATATTTATATTTTCATGGGTAACGATGAAACTGCAAAATCTTGTGGCCAACCTGGGTCCAGGGTTAAAGTCCCTGTTCAGCCGTTGATATTAAGACCAAATACCACCTCCAAAAAAATACATTTATATGGAAAATTCAAATGTCAGATAACCGTCACTTAAGTCCATTGATGAAGCTACTTCGGCTGTTCTTGGTCGCCCACTGCCACTCTGTGTTGTGCTTTTATTTTGTAGGAGGACACACAGAAGGCTTATCTTAGAGCCTGGATAGCTCAGTCGGTAGAACATCAGACTTTTAATCTGAGGGTCCAGGGTTCAAGTCCCTGTTCAGGTGTTGATATTTAGACCAAAAAAACAATACATTTTTATGGAAAATACAAAAGTCATATAACAGTCACTTAAATCCATTGAGGAAGCTACTTCAGCTGTTCTTAGTCTCCCTCTGCCACTCGGTGTTGTGCTTTTAGTTTGTAGTAGGACACACAGAAAGCTTCTCTCAGAGCCTGGTAAACTCAGTCGGTAGAGCATCAGACTTTTAATCTGAGGGTTCATATGGATTCAAAAAACACTGAGGTTTTTATGGAAAATACAAAATTCAAATAACAGTCACTAACGACCATTGATAAAGCTACTTAGGCTGTTCTTAAAGTCTCGCAGGACCATCAAATCTCATCGCTCGGTGTTGTGCTTTTATTTTCTAGTAGGACACACAGAAGAGTCATTTCACAACCTGTATAGCTCAGTCGGTAGAGCATCAGGCTTTTAATCTGAGGGTCCAGGGTTCAAGTCCCTGTTAAGGCATTGATATTAAGACCTAATACCCCCACCACCAAAACAATTAATTTTTATTTAAAATACACAAGTCATATAATAGTCACTTAAGTCCATTCATGAAGCTAGTTCGGCTGTTCTTAGTCTCTCCCTGCCACTCGGTGTTGTGCTTTTAGTTTGTAGTAGGACACACAGAAGGCTTATCTTAGACCCTGGATAGCTCAGTCGGTAGAGCACCAGACTTTTAATTTGAGGTTCCAGGGTTCAAGTCCCTGTTCAGGCGTTGATATTTAGACCAAAAAACAATACATTTTTATGGAAAATACAAAAGTCATATAACAGTCACTTAGGGTTCAAGTCCTTGTTCAGGTGTTGATATTGAGACCAAATACCCCCCAAAACACAATAATTTTTAATGGAAAATACCAAAGTCATATAACAGTCACTTAAGTCCATTGATAAAGCTACTTCGGCTGTTCTTAGTCTCCCTCTGCCACTCGGTGTTGTGCTTTTAGTTTGTAGTATGACACACAGAAAGCTTCTCTCAGAGCCTGGTAAACTCGGTAGAGCATCAGACTTTTAATCTGAGGGTACGGGGTTCAAGCCCCTCTTCAGGCGTTGATATTAAGACCAAATACACCCCAAAACACAATAAATTTTTATGGAAAATTCAAAAGTCATAAAACAGTCACTCAAACTCATTGAGGAAGCTACTTCGGCTGTTCTTAGTCCCCCTCTGCCACTCGGTGTTGTGCTTTAAATTTGTAGTAGGACACACAGAAAGATTAACTCAGAACCTGGATAGCTCAGTTGGTAGAGCATCAGACTTTTAATCTGAGGGTCTAGGGTTTAAGTCCCTGTTCAGGTGTTGATATTGAACCAAAAAACACTGTGTTTTTTATGGAAAATACCAAAGTCAAATAACAGTCACTAAAGACCATTGATAAAGCTACTTAGGCTGTTCTTAAAGTCTCGCAGGACCATCACATCTCATCGCTCGGTGTTGTGCTTTTATTTTCTAGTAGGACACACAGAAGAGTCATTTCAGAGCCTGGATAGCTCAGTTGGTAGAGCATCAGACTTTTAATCTGAGGGTCCAGAATTCAAGTCTCTCTTCAGGTGTTGATATTAAAACCAAATACCCCCCAAAAAACAATAAATTTGTATGGAAAGTACAAAAGTCATATAACAGTCACTTAAGTCCATTGAGGAAGCTACTTCGGCTGTTCTTAGTCTCCCTCTGCCACTCGGTGTTGTGCTTTAAGTTTGTAGTAGGACACACAGAAATCTTACCTCAGAACCTGGATAGCTCAGTCGGTAGAGCATCAAACTTTTAATCTGAGGGTCCACGTTTCAAGTCCCTTTTCAGGCGTTGATATTGTTAAAAATGATATAATTTGTCATCTTTTGCGTGTTCCAAATTTTGGAGATGATTCCTTGTGAAACCTTCGAAGGATGATTTATTACAGAGATCTCCGGTCACACAGTTGAATATCACCCTTGAGAGACAGCTCTTTATTACAATCCAAGTTTGAAACAAAAACGCCTCTTCTCCTCCCCTTTGAATAAGACAACAGATTGGTTCTCACAATATGTTATGTTGATCTGCACCTGTTCATTTTTTAGACATAACAGATTTTCAGTGTGCATTTTCTCAAAATAGAATATGTTCTCAGTAAACAGATTGAACTTGACAGTAGTAGTATAGTGGAACAGTGTGTGTGTGTGTGCTCTCTCAGGCAAGACACTGGAAATGGAATTGAGACCAAAACAAGATAACAGATAGGCCAAGGTCGAGTTATATTGAGTTTAACATTATTTCACCTGCTCTACACATCTATAACGAAATTCAACGTGGTTAAAATATGAAATAAAGAATTAAAAATGTTAATAATGTTACAATATTAAGACCAAATACCACCCCAAAAAAAATACATTTTTATGGAAAACGCAAATGTCAGATAACAGTCACTTAAGTCCATTGATGAAGCTCCTTCGGCTGTTCTTGGTCACCTGCTGCCACTCGGTGTTGTGCTTTTATTTTGTAGTAGGACACACAGAAAGCTTAACTCAGAGCTTGGATAGCTCAGTCGGTAGAGCATCAGACTTTTAATTTGAGGGTCCAGGGTTCAAGTCCCTGTTCAGGCGTTTGTATTTAGACCAAAAAACAATACATTTTTATGGAAAATACAAAAGTCATATAACAGTCACTTAAGTCCATTGAGGAAGCTACTTCGGCTGTTCTTAGTCTCCCTCTGCCACTCGGTGTTGTGCTTTTAGTTTGTAGTAGGACACACAGAAAGCTTAACTCAGAGCCTGAATATCTCAGTCGGTAGAGCATCAGACTTTTAATCTGAGGGTCCAGGGTTCAAGTCCCTGTTCAGGCGTTCATATGGAGCCAAAAAACACTGTGTTTTTTATGGAAAATACAAAAGTCAAATAACAGTCACTAAAGACCAATGATAAAGCAATTTAGGCTGTTCTTAAAGTCTCGAAGGACCATCATGTCATCGCTCGGTGTTGTGCTTTTATTTTCTAGTAGGACACACAGAAGAGACATTGCAGACCCTGGATAGCTCAGTCGGTAGAGCATCAGACTTTTAATCTGAGGGTCCAGGGTTCAAGTCCCTGTTCAGGTGTTGATATTGAGCCCAACCCCCCCCCAAAAACACAATAATTTTTTATGGAAAATACAAAAGTCATATAACAGTCACTTAAGTTCATTGAGGAAGCTACTTCGGCTGTTCTTAGTCTCTGTCTGCCACTCGGTGTTGTGCTTTTAGTTTGTAGTAGGACACACAGAAAGATTAACTCAGAGCCTGGATTGCTCAATCGGTAGCGCATCAGACTTTTAATCTGAGGGTCCAGGGTTCAAGTCCCTCTTCAGGCGTTGATATTTAGACCAAAAAACAATACATTTTTATGGAAAATACTAAAGTCATATAACAGTCACTTAAGTCCATTGAGGAAGCTACTTCGGCTGTTCTTAGTCTCCCTCTGCCACTCGGTGTTGTGCTTTTAGTTTGTAGTAGGACACAGAAATCTTAACTCAGAGCCTGAATATCTCAGTCGGTAAAGCATCAGACTTTTAATCTGAGGGTCTAGGGTTCAAGTCCCTGTTCAGGCGTTCATATGGAGCCAAAAAACACTGAGGTTTTTATGGAAAATACAAAAGTCAAATAACAGTCACGAAAGACCATTGATAAAGCTACTTAGGCTCTTCTTAAAGTCTCGCAGGACCATCGCATCTCATCGCTCGGTGTTGTGCTTTTATTTTCTAGTAGGACACACAGAAGAGTCATTTCAGACCCTGGATAGCTCAGTTGGTAGAGCATCAGGCTTTTAATCTGAGGGTCCAGGGTTCAAGTCCCTTTTCAGGCGTTGATATTAAGACCAAATACCACCCCAAAAAAAATACATTTTTATGGAAAATACAAATGCAAGATAACAGTCACTTAAGTCCATTGATGAAGCTCCTTCGGCTGTTCTTGGTCACCTGCTGCCACTCGGTGTTGTGCTTTTATTTTGTAGTAGGACACACAGAAAGCTTAACTCAGAGCCTGGATAGCTCAGTCGGTAGAGCATCAGACTTTTAATCTGATGGTCCAGGGTTCAAGTCCCTGTTCAGGTGTTCTTATGGAGCCGAAAAACACTGTGTTTTTTATGGAAAATACAAAAGTCAAATAACAGTCACTAAAGACCATTGATAAAGCTACTTAGGCTGTTCTTAAAGTCTTGCAGGACCATCACATCTCATCGCTCGGTGTTGTGCTTTTATTTTCTAGTAGGACACTGAAAGAGAAATAAAAATATTTGTCCTCTTTGCGTGTTCCAAAATTTGAAGACAGATTTAATGTAAGAAAAAACTTAACCTAAAACCTAATCTAAGATCTCTGGACATTTAACAGCCTCCAATTCATCACTTAAACAGGTGGGATTCAGAGCGTCGAATGTAGTTCTTCCGCGTGTAGAATCGCTTCTTATAGTTAAAAGACCTCCTCTCTTTTATTTGTAGACAAAACATATCTCTGGGTACTTTTCCATGAGCGATGGCGAAAACAGAGTCAGGAGTGCGTGTTCGAAACAGATTCTGTTCTCAAGGACCAAATGTGTTTTCGCACAAAGCGCTGAGAAGGAACTTTTTTAGACTAAATAGTATGTCCCAGTTTAAGGTCAGATTATACCGAAATCAACACCATCTGCTCTGCACAGGACACAAAACATCTCAACAAGGTTAATATAAAGAATTAAAATGTTAATAATGTGTAACAATGGTTAATATATGAAATGAAGAATTAAAAATGTTATAATATCTATCAGTCCCCCCTTTGGGCTTAAATAAAGCCCAATAACTAAATATTTAAACATTTTTACACAAAGATTCCAGCAGGATTTGCATCATTGCAATGGCAGGTGCAACAGTAGAATGAAAGGAAAAACATTCTTTTTAGCAGGAGAGGAGGTCAGTCATATGTCAAAACAATGTGATTCATTAAAAGATTTTTTTTTCTCAGTAAAATAAGCATATCATATATGAAGACAATGTCTTGTCATTATGTTAAAAAATTGTGGTGGGGGATCCCAGAAATAGCAAATTGGCATGACAGTCAGTATGAGAAAGAGTCATTATGTACGTGCAATTG